>NW_024717328.1:0-39599 GCF_018991925.1 Homarus americanus | reverse complement strand
TACCTCGACATTGCTAATTAGGTTTTCTCTGTTCGACAGAACTAAGTCCAGTATATTATTACCCCGTGTGGGTTTGGTTATATGTTGACTTAGGAAACAGTCCTGGAACGTCTCGAGAAAATCCTCTGATTCTGAGTTACCCGTAAGGTCAGTCCAATCTATTTGGCCAAGGTTAAAGTCGCCTACTATACAGACTTTGCTGTGTATGGAAGCCCTACGCATTTCATCCCAGATAAGTCGCTCATTGACGCTATCAAGATTGGGGGGTCTATATATTACTCGTGTGAATAATTTTTCCCGACCGTCGCTTAATTTTATCCAAATTGTTTCTGTATTCCTCTCAGTTTTTATTTCCTTATTTATTTCACACTTCAGATTATCCCTAACATAGATTGCTACTCCGCCTCCTTTCCTGGTCTGCCTATCGGTATGGAACAGTTTGTAACCCGCAATTTGGTATTCGACTGGTAACTCACGTGTGTCTAGGTTGATCCATGTTTCAGTGAATGCAATTATATTGATTTTTTCGGTACATACCAAGGCCCTAATATCATCCATTTTGTTTCTCATACTTCTACTGTTCGCGTAGTATACATTTAAGTTAGTCGTGTTCTGAGTCCTCCCCTTACCGCGTTTAGTTTTAAACTCCCTGTCTAATTTAGTTTTGTCATCATTCCTAACACTATTTCTCTGTAGTCTTTCACTTTGTTTACCCGCTCCCACTGCAGTCTCCTCCACCCCCGTGCCCATATGTTCTCTTAGCAGTTTAAAGACTTCGATATCTTTTGAACTGCCCCTACTGTTTGTATAGTATAATACATTTAAACCTACTCTTCCCTGGTCCTGTTTTACCCCTTGTCCTGAGCAACTAATTTTACTTCGCAGGACCTGCTTGTTTTTTGACTCCCACTTTCCCCGACCCCTCTCTACTGGCGAAACCCCCCCTTCGGAGTGACAATTTTACGCTCCAGGGATGCAGACAACGTCTTTACCCCCTCACGAGACAAGTGTACTCCGTCGCGACAGTACAGGTAGTCGTTGCCATAGAATCGTTGCCAATTATCAATGAATGCCCAACCATTGTTTGCACAATGTTTTTCCAGTCTGCAATTTATAGCAATTGCCCTGGACAGCCATTCACGACCAACCCCTCTTCTAGGCAAGACACCACATACTATCGGGATCCCTCCCCTATCTCTAATCTTCCCCAGCGCCTCCCTATACCTCTTGAAAAGTTCCTCACTCCTAACCTTACCTATGTCGTTTCCTCCCACACTAAGACACATTACTGGATTGGTACCCTCCCCTGACAAAACCCTGTCTAACCTCTCGGCTACATGCCCTATTCCAGCCCCAGGAAAACACACCCTAGTCCTACGTTTCCTATCTCTCGCACAAAAAGCCCTATCCATAAACCTCACCTGGCTGTCACCAACTACCACGACCTTACCTGTGGGCAGGGTTTGTACAACTGCCCTTTCCTCTCCTTGATCCACACCGTCCTGCCTCTTCTCTTCCTCGCCAGCTTCCTGCAGCACCTGGTAAGGGTTACTACACTCCACACCCGGGTCAGCTTTCCTGAGCCTGACCCTAGTCCCCTTGCAGACAACCACTCTCCACGCCTGCTCCTCCTTCGCAGGTGTCCTGCTAGGCAGGACACCTACCTGAAGGAGTTCCGTCCTGAGGGCTTCATTTTCCCCCTTTAGAGTGTCAACCTCACTCCTCAACTGCCCCAGCTGCCTTAACAGAGTGGCAAGGAGGTCGTCTTTCCCCACACTCCCCTCCTCTTCCCCCACGACACAACGATCCAAAGCGGCCATTTTCCTTGGTCTCTAACGGGAGCACGATCGGGCACGACCTTCTCCAAGCTGTGTCAGAGGTTACCCAACCCAACAACCCGGTCAAGACACACCCACTTAAGTAGGAGAGATCACCCCCCGGCTTGTTCAATATATAGGGGCTGGAGCTCCTCTCCCCGGGCAGAAGAGTCTGAAACGAAGGAGGGCCAGCAACAACGTCCCCTGTCCCGCTCATCAAAGAAGTCCGTCGCTAAAGGCAACGAAGTCTCAGCCGGGTCCATCGACAGAGTGCTGTCAACTCAACGTGTAACAGTAAGTGCTGGCTGTGTAGACGGTAGAAGTGAGGTGATCCCGAACCTCCCCTACGATCGACTTAGTGAAGTGCCCATTCTAATTGTGAGGTTAGGTCATACGAGAATACCAGAGTCTATCATAAATTGTGTACGAACCCCCCCATTAATCCCCCCTATTGAACTAGTAAAATAAAGCTGTAACACGCATTGGTGTTTTATATACTACACTTGTACTGTGCCTGTGTTAATATACAGTGTTAACATCTCACCCTCGAGACACGCTACCATTTCCTCTCACTATAATACTCTACTACTATAAACTCCTAGCTTACTTCTTCATGTGAGATTTTGTCTCATTATACAGCCAATCAGAAAGCTAACCACTCAAGACATCAGTATACATCATTATTAATATCAATGTAATCCCAGCCTTCACTGCTTTATGCTCAGGGTTACCATTAGTTCATCTATCTGTGACTGGACGCCTGACTATACAGTTGGGGTGGCGAAGAAGGTCGAGTGCAGTGCCAGCGAGATTTACCGACTGCAGGTAGGTAGGTAGGTAGGTAGGCATAGGGAGATGATTGTTTAGGTATAGAAGGAGGTAGGAAGGAAGGATGAGATGATGTTGGTGGGTGTGTAGGGAGAAAAGGAGGGAGGGAAGGAATGAGAGAGAGAGAGAAAGAGAGGACAATAAAATATACTCCTGCTTCAGTCTACGTATTTAAAATTTCGATCAAAGTTATCAAAAAATTTTCAAAATATATAATGACCAACTCTTTGAATTTCTCTTTAATTCAACTTTATAATATGATAATTTAACCCAACTTCAATATTATCAAAGGTTTAGTTTCTAGTAGTGACAGAATCCTTTACTCGTAGCATCTTATTGTTTGTTGTTGATCAGGAAGTGTGATGCTGTACGCAATTTCCTCCTTCCTCTCTCCCTATCATACTACTCAACTGTCTCTCCCTCCCTCACACACACACACACACACACATACACCTCCCTTCTGATAGCATTTGTGGTGACCTTATCAACCACTAATAGCAAAGGGGTTAAACGTTTAGTCATATTCTATCTCGAATTCAAAACAATCAAACCAACACACAGAAACCAGCATGAAGCAACACTCCTTCACCAGCCTTACATAAAAGTTCCGCGTCATTCACACTAAGGAGGTCCGTCTGTGTTCTACTCCACGTGTATATAGAACACAGACCGTTACACTTTGCACTCACTGTTGATATGCCAGTAAGTGATTCCCTTAGAGGCGGTAAAGTTACACCACCATGCAGGGACTTGATTTATTGCTCAATCTTTCGAAAGTTCACACCAAGATACTGTGATTCTTAAAACCATCACCGGGCCGTTTACCACCCAGTACAGCCTCCCTCATATCCCCTACACCCCGGAGACAAATGTTCACTGGATGTTTATAAGAATTTTAGATCAGTTCTGTGATAACACCCGAGGCCACAGTGTATACAATGGTGTTGTGTTCAGTGGTCTGGTGTTACTGGTTACAGTATCATTACATCTAGTATAACGAGAGGAAAATCTTTGCATCACTGTTATGGCACTATTATGGCACTATCATGGCACTGTTATGGCACTATCAAGGCACTGTTATGACACTATCAAGGCACTGTTATGGCACTATCAAGGCACTGTTATGGCACAAGTATGGCACTATTATGGCACTGTTATGGCTTTATCAAGGCACTATCAAGGTACTATTATGGTACTATCATGACTACTATGACACTATAATACTCCCAATCCAGAAGTCCAATTGAGAGACAGGCCAGCACAGCAGAGGGGTCTTGGTGCCAGGAAATAAAGTAAGTCTTCTGTTGTATGTAATCAACAACTGGTTTAGCTTCGAGAAGCGAAAATGTGGAGCAGCTTAGTGGGTGTTTGTGATGAGGTACGTAAAACTTCCTTCAACTGTACGTGTGTAGTGACCAGAAGCAAGTACAAGGCTAAACACATACATACGCACACTCATACACATAAACACAAACATATATGCAGACATTCTCCCTTCCGTCATCCATTCATTCTTACGTAACCAAACTGTGATCAAATCCATAAAAGAGTTTCATTGATAAAAAAATTCCACATAATGGTTTATTTCAGTTGGGTAAGGTGCCGTTTGTATACAGTCAGGGATTATGATGATAAAATGTTAGTAGATTATTTAATAAATGAAAAAGGAAATAATTGAGATAATGAAAACAAAATGTAAATTGAGATAGAGAAAATATTAAACACTAAATAAATGATAAGAATTACAAAGTATGTGATAAATTAGCACGTATTTCAACATATAAAAACACCATTACTACCACAACAACGACAAATATAAACAACACTACCACCACTACCATCACTACCATACACACACATACCACTATTATCTTCACTACCACGACGAATCCAGGTAAAAAAGTCACAGAAAAAAAGTCACAGAAAAAAAGTCACAGAAAAAAAGTCACAGGAAAAAAAGTCACAGGAAAAAAAGTCACAGGAAAAAAAGAAAAGTTAACTATCGAATTCTCACATTTTTAAGGTTAATATGTCAGTACAGGGCAGCGTCAAGAAACAGCCGCTCCTGACGGGATTCAGTTTGACCCGGTAACTGTGTATACAAGGCCGCCTCTAGTTACTGACACAAAGCTGCCTCCAAACTCTGTGTCGATGCTTCACGAAGAGAATCAGAATCGTTCTCTTAACCCCAGACAGAAGAAACAACTGCATGGACGAATGTTTGTGAAACCGGTCAGGGGAAAATTCATTACCATAGGAAATTTCTCAGACAACGAAGGAAATTGGATGCGTTCTCACACTCTCTGGTTGGGGAAAATTTAAAGTATATATTTTTGTGAACCTGCTGTCTTGTATATTGGTTCTTACATCTCCAATTAAGGGGAAAAAATAAGGTATGAACATTGAAGAACCCCTCCTGGCAGTGGACTGTACAGGCGTAGCTTCCCTCACTAATGGCAATGTTTATCTCTGGGTCAATCTTGGCCATTTATGCACACAATTAGCCAACATTAAAATCCTAGTGAGATAAACAGGGAACTTCAAATCCTGGCCGTAACACGACACACACACACGCACACACACACACTTTCCACGGATTAAAATATCAATCTACCGACAGCAAGCTTTTAAGACTCCCTACGATACTAACCTCCACAAAACTCCTCACAATCTTCAGAAGTGGAAACTGAAAAGAAAAAGATAAACATTAAATAAAAAAATCCTCCCCGACTTTTGGTATAAATTTCACATCACTTATATAAATTTTTCAGGCATCACTTATGTTGGTAAATTCTGATATATTTTTTGGTCGTCCTATGTACTGTAGATGTGAGTACTACCCATGATAATTTTTTTTTTGCTATAGACGTTAATTAATAGACCAAGGTAGTTATCCAGAGATTGTATACTGTATTGAACCTCCAAGAAAGTTCTCAAGAAAGTGAAGGAGAAATTATAAATATCTCGAACACAGGAAAAACGATAATATTGAAGCCTCTCTACAATAACTGTCTCGACTCTTAGCCACAGCAACGACATATTCACAGAGGGGAAAGATTCTCAAAGAGTCTTACGTTTATTTTTCATCATAACTGCAGAGAACAAGAGAGTACTTAGTTGTGGTTGAGTCTAAGTGTAATTCCAACGCCATTTTGGTTGTCATCTGTGTGTCGTAGTCAGAAGGTGAGTCAGTGAGCAGTAAAATTAACACGACCGCTAACACTATATAAACGGTCACCTACGATATCAATAAAGGAAGGGTTTGTTGTGACGTGATGCTACAACACAGGTAAGCTTTGCTGTGTACTGAACCCACAACACAGACTTAATCCTGTAGCTAGTCTCTCTTTACTGATAATTTTTGCTTCGCCTATTTAAGAAAATTCCGCTAATGGTGAGCGAAAATATCAAAGGTTTTTATCTTTGAAAGGCTAAGAGGGGATTATGGGTCGACCGGTCCCTTGGTGATGGTGGTAGTGGTGGTGGTTGATGTTGTTGTTGATAGTGATTGATGGAAGTGGTGGTTGTTGGTAGTGGTGGTTGTTGGTAGTGGTGGTGGTTGGTAGCGGTAGTGGTTGTTGTTGGTATTGATTGGTGGAAGTGTGTAGTGGGGGTAGTGATGGTGGTTGGTATTGGTGGTTGGTAGTGGTGGTGGTGGTTGTTTTTGATAGTGGTGGTGGTGGTGGTGGTTGTTGTTGTTGGTAGTGATTGGTGGTAGTGGTGATTGTTGTTTTGGGTGGTGATGGTTGTTGTTGCTAATGTGGTGATAGTGGATGTTGGTGATGTTGGTAGAGGTGGTTGTTGGTAGTGGTGGTGGTGCTTGGTCGCTGCATAGAATGCCAGGACCCTTCTGGATACTGTCACAAATGAGCGTCCTGAAAGAAGAACTGCCCTTGTGGCAAATGAGTTGTCTAGGTATAACATCGACATAGCAGCCATTAGTGAGTTTCGGCTCCCAGACGAGGGTCTGGCTATACCTTCTTCTGGAAGGGTAGGCCTGCTGCAGAGAGAAACAACATTTACAGAGTTGGCTTTGCCATCCGCCAACGCATCCTACATAGGCTAACTGAAATGCCTGTTCGGATCAACGAGCGCCTCATGATGCTTCGAGTCCCACTGAATCACTCCCGTCATGCCTTCTTCATCAGTTCATACACCTCAACACTGGATGCAGAGGATGACATCAAGGAGGCCTTTTACTCCGACCTTGACAGAGTGCTAACCTCTATCCCCAGAGAAGATAAGGTAATGCTCCTAGGTGACTTCAATGCCAGAGTTCACAGAGATGCTGACATATGCCAAATCGACCCCCTCACCTGGGAGACGATCACTCCACACCGTAACGCTTGGAGGAGCACCACACGAGGTGTCAGTACCTTCGAGTTAGCCCGACTGCATACCGAGGCAGACAAGCGCCAACTCCGGAAAGACGCTGCTGCAGCCCCTCCCGCACTAGATGTAGCCCTCTACACGTGCAACATCTGTGGACGACCTACCAATCCTGTATCGGCCCCTCCAGTCACCTCAGAGCTCACCAACGAAGGTGACATTCTTAATAACTCGTATCAATGTATCAAAGCTGGATGATCGTCATTCGATTCCGAGTGACAGCTGGTTTGAGAACTTCTTTGATGCACAAGTCCATGCATTGGCACTGCATAGTAGTAGTAGTCGTATGGTTATCCACGCCATTCTGTAAAAGACGAAAACATTTTAATATTTACTTGCGAATCTTAGTGTAGATATATGAGACGAATATGGCTGTAATATATAACTGTACTATTTACCATTATTGATTCAGGTCTCTGTATTATATGTTTTATAATCATACTCCCTTTTGTCACCAAGCCTTAGTTCAGGCTTTGGGCACATGCGCGCTGTACGCGCATGCGCAGATGGAGATACCCAGAGAGATTCCAAGACAGGACGCTGTTTACCCCTGTCTTAACTCCTTTTTGTGTTTGTACCAGAAATAGAACTTACGGACTTGACATCAGTGTGTTTCCTTTACCCCTGAGTGTAAGGACCACCTGAGTCTCCCACATGGCGCAGTGTTTAGCTGGGACATCACGTTATTCAGAATTGGAGTAGACACAGGATCTCTCTCGGAGCCGCCATCTTGTCAACTTCTCCTGTCGAGTGGATCTCGGCGCGTACCTCAACACGATATTCCTGGATTTACAGTGCAGTGTTGTGTGTGCCCTTTAGTGTCTTTAAAGTGTTTCCCCATGTTCCTGCACTTTTTACAAAAGAGGGGAGCCTTTTTAAGACCTATGGGAGAGCTCAAGTTTTGACATCCACACCCGTTCATGTCTCGACTGGCACTGAGTGAGCCAGCCAGCCAGCCCGCTAGCCCGCTAGCCAGCCCACCCCGAGTACACGCACGAACGAACGCACACACACACACACACAGACGCTCGCAGATATCTTCCATTTAAAGACGATTGCTCTTCTGCTCACTTATAAATTGCAGTAATTGTGAGAGAAATAAACCAGGCCATATGGAAGATCAGGAATTTATTGGGTTTTCTTCAGATACCCAACAAGCCCAACTTCAGAAGGATGTCCGTGCAGTAAGTGGACTCCAAGTGGATCGGAAAGTGGATCAAGCGGCCCCACCCACCCTTAGCCCCCACTACACACGTCCGCAATCTGCCACAGGTGTCGACTTCCTTCATTTAATTCAGTTTTTGGAAGAAAACCGACGACAAAACGACATCAGAAGGCGACAGGAAGACGATGAACGAAGACGTGAAGAGAATCACAGACGTCAACAAGAAAATGCCAGATTCAGTGCCATTATCGAGATGTTGGCACCTGTTAACCTTCAAGCAGCTACTACACCTGCCTCTTCGTCCACAGGTGCACCTGCAGGGTCCTCTTCAACTTCTTTGCCTCCCCCACAGAAAGCACTCTCTCAGAGTCCACCGCCACTCCAAGCTGATGCCTCGTTCCAGGTATTCCGTGAATGGCGTCGGAGGTGGGACGATTATTCGATGATGGTCGATTTATCAAGGTTGCCTAGGGAGAAACAGCTGATCCAGATGAGGATGTGTCTCACCCTAGAGAAGCAACGTATCCTGGAGCACACCCTGCAAATTCCCCACGACACAGACAAGACTGTGAAGGACGTCTTGGATGCTTTACAGACGCATATCAAGGGTCTCCGCAACGAAGCTCTGCGTATGAGAGAACTTCTCAGTTGTAAGCAGCTGGAGGGTGAGTCATTTGCCGATTTTTATGTACGACTCCGACGCATCGCTGAGGAGGTTAACGTTTGTCCTGGGAACTCGTTGAGTTGTGAGGAAACACAGCTGAAGATGATTATCCTCATGGGCGTGCGGGACGAAGAGCTAATTCAGAAGCTTATCTCCCTCGACACTGCCTCTTCTCTACAGGATGTTGTCACCACCTGCCGCTCTTACGAAGCCACCAGAAGTGCGACTTCTGCCATTCGTGCTCCATCTAACCAGCTGTGTGCCATCTCTGCATATAAGAAGAACAAAGGACGTG
Organism: Homarus americanus; assembly: GCF_018991925.1. Taxonomy (NCBI): domain Eukaryota; kingdom Metazoa; phylum Arthropoda; class Malacostraca; order Decapoda; family Nephropidae; genus Homarus; species Homarus americanus. Next base: position 30,441 of record NW_024717328.1, on the reverse strand, counting down.
ACCGGACTTCAGCCTCACATCCGACTTCAGCTTCACATCCGACTTCAGCTTCGCATCAATCTTCAGCATCACTTCAGACTTCGACGCCAGGTCATTCCTGCCAGTATTGTGCTCGTCGGCATGGTTCTGAATGCCCTGCCGCTGACAACACCTGCAATAACTGTGGCCGTCGTGGTCATTGGGCTAGGACACTGAAGTGCCCTGCCAACAACGTTCAGTGCCGCTCCTGTAGCCGCATTGGACACTATGACAAATGCTGTCAGTCAAAGAAGAAGAATGATACTACTTGCAAGTCTCAGGCGGCGAAGAACAAGCGCTGTCGTCGCTTTAGGATCCTCTTCTTCCCCTGTCAGCAAGACACCTCAGCCCATCTGTGTTCACCTGTCATACGGCGACGTTACATCCCGTATCCAGATGCTTCCTGACACAGGTGCGGACGTCACAGTCATCGGCACAAGACACCTCGACATTCTGCGGATCCCTAGGAGCAGCTTGCAACCACCGCCAACTTCTACAACGCTCACCGCAGACGGGTCTACAATGGCACCTGCTCTGGGTACATTTCAGGCTACCTTCACCCTAGGTAAGCAGTCATGTTCTGCCAGGATTCAGGTCCACAAAGGTGTTCAGATGCCATTACTGTCTTATGGCCACTGTCAAGAGTTGGCCATGATATCTTCAGACTTCCCTAAGCCAATTCTGGAAATAAAACATGTCAACAGGTGCAAGGAGCTGCCCCTCCCACCCAATACGTCACCTTCTGCAGCCAGGGAGTTCTTCCTACTGTAATTCAAGGACGTGCTGGTTTTCAAGGAGGACCTCAAGACGGCTCCACTCAAGCCAATGGCTGGCTCCCCCATGAGAATTCACCTGAAGGATGACGCAGTACCTTTCGCCATCCACACACCGAGACAGATACCCTTCGCTTTCCAGAGCCAAGTTAAGAAGGAACTCGACTCTATGGTAGCCCAGGGGATCATTAAGCCTACTGGTGACGACCCCTCGGATTGGTGTCACCCCATGGTAACAGTCGCCAAGAACATTACTGGAGTTCGTATCGCCGTCGACCTCACCAAGCTGAATAGCCAAGTTTCCCGCCCGACCCACCCTTCACCGACACCCTTCGCCGCTATACGCAGTGTGGACCCGAAGGCAAGGTACTTTACTACAGCAGATGCCTTATGTGGGTACTGGCAGATGGAACTTGCGGAAGAAGATCAGCACCTCACGACGTTCATCACACCGTACGGCCGATTTCAGCACTGCAGAGGACCTATGGGTTTCGCAGCTACTGGCGATGCTTTCTGCCTCCGTGGTGACATGGCCCTTCAGGGTGTGGCGAACTGTGTCAAGGTCATCGACGACGTGCTCCTATATGACGAGGATTACTCCACGCATCTTCAGCGTATTCACCAGATGCTCACCAGGTGCCGCAAGTACAGGATCACCCTCAACAAGAATAAGTTTGTGGTCGCCGCACCTAGTGTGAACTTCTGTGGGTACACCCTCTCAGGCAAGGGCATCTCGGCTGATCCTGGAAAGGTCAGCGCGATCCGGGACTTCCCAACTCCTGCCAACCTGACCGACCTCCGCTCGTTCATGGGCCTGGTAAACCAGTTGGCTGAGTTCACCCCCGACATCGCCGCTGCAGCACAGCCCCTACACCCCCTGATGAGCCCCAAGAGAACATTCACCTGGACAGCTGACCATGATGAGGCATTCCGTCGCGTCAAGACAGCTCTCCTTAGCCCACCTGTTCTCGCTTCCTTCGACCCGGCCCTGCCAGTTGTCCTCCAGACTGGTGCCTCTCGCCTATACGGGATTGGATACGCTCTGCTGCAGGACCACGGCAATGGACGCCTTCGTCTGGTTCAGTGTGGCTCTCGGTTTCTCACTGACGCCGAGACTCGCTACGCCACCATCGAACTGGAGCTCTTAGCTGCCGTCTGGGCCATGTCCAAATGTAGGTTGTATCTGACCGGCCTACAACACTTCAACCTCATGACGGATCATCGCCCACTCATCCCGATCCTGAACCACTACTCCTTGGATGCGGTCGAGAATCCCCGCCTCCAACGCCTTAAGGAGAAGATCTCGCCCTACCTCTTCACAGCTGTGTGGCGTGCTGGCAAGCTGCTCTGCATCCCTGATGCTTTGTCACGAGCCCCAGTCAGCCACCCCACACCAGAGGACAAGATCGCATGTGCTGATGCTACTGCACACCTCAGGACCGTAGTGACCGTGAACGCCGTCATCTCAGAAGAGTCTCCACCGCAGGACGCCGACAGGACTCTTCAGGAACTCCGAGCCGCGGCAAGAGCGGACCCTTCGAATATCCGTCTACTGAACTGCGTGACCTCGGGATTTCCCTCCAACCGGTACGACTTACACAGCTCTTTACTCCCATACTGGAAGATGCGGGACGACCTCTATGCTGATGGCGACCTCGTCTTGTATGGAGCAAGAGTTGTGGTTCCTGCCGCCCTCCGCCGCCGCACCCTAGCCCACCTGCACGACAGCCACAGGGGTGTGGAAGCTACGAAGCGCTGGGCGAGACAAGTTGTTTTTTGGCCAGGCATCGACTCCGACATCGCTAGTTCCGTTCAAGTCTGCGAGCCATGCCAGGTGCTGCAGCCTAGTCAGCAGCAGAAACCCCTTATGAACAACGACAACCCTACGAGGCCCTTTGAGTCCGTCTCTGCGGATTTCTTCGTTGTGGCGGGAAAGTCTTTTCTCGTCATCGCCGACCGGCTCTCAGGGTGGCCTGTTGTCGTTCCCTGCGGAGGCAACACTACTGCCTCTCATACAGTACGTATATGTTCTGTCGCTACTTCCTGGAAGTTGGTGTCCCTCTCCGCCTGAGGACTGACGGCGGGCCCCAGTTCACCAGCAACGACTTCCGGGACTGCATGGAGCGATGGGGAGTTCATCATGTGGTGTCCTCGCCACATTATCCCCAGTCCAATGGACATGCCGAGGCGGCCGTAAAGTCCGTCAAGCATCTCGACAGCACCAGGCAGCTGTTGAAGTTTGGCCAGGGGAATTACGGAAATTCTGAGTCACTCCCAGCACAGATGTTATACGGCCACCCACTACGGTCATGTGTCCCTGCCCATCCTGAGTCCTTCTCGAGGGAGTGGCAGGCCAAGACCGAGGACTGCGATCGTCGTGCAGCCGCCCGTGCTGACCAGGTAAAGGCACAGTACGATCAGCACGCCCGACTCCTTCCCAGGTTGAGTATCGGGCAAACAGTTCGGGTTCAAGACCCGACATCTCACCGCTGGGACAAGGTCGGGGTTGTCATGGGCTGCGGCAAGACCAGGGATTACGAGGTCCGTCTCCCTAGTGGTCGGGTATGGTGGCGGAATCGCCGCTTTCTTCGTTCAGTACCGTCCTCTAGTGGTGAACCCCTCCCCCACATCCCTGTGAACCCTTGCTTGGACGAGAAAAGTAAGTCCTCATTCAGTGACCCCCAGTTTTCCCACGTCACTCTCAAAGGCTCCTGGAAAAAGAGTCCGCTCGAGATTGCACTACGAGCGTGAGGGGGGAGGGAGGTGTAGATATATGAGACGAATATGGCTGTAATATGTAACTCTGTACTATTTACCATTATTGATTCAGGTCTCTGTATTATATGTTTTATAATCATACTCCCTTTTGTCACCAAGCGTTAGTTCAGGCTTTGGGCACATGCGCGCTGTACGCGCATGCGCAGATGGAGATACCCAGAGAGATTTCAAGACAGGACGCTGTTTACCCCTGTCTTAACTCCTTTTTGTGTTTGTACCAGAAATAGAACTTACGGACTTGACATCAGTGTGTTTCCTTTACCCCTGAGTGTAAGGACCACCTGAGTCTCCCACACTTAGTTTCAGATGATAATTGTTAGATACAACTTGTGTATATGGTGTGTCTACGGCTTGCGTTGGTAAGTCTTGTGCATCCAAAAATGTCCAAAATACCAACACAAGCCATATAAACTTTTTAATGTAATTTTAGTACAATAGATTATTTCTAGTATAAGAATTGGGTAAAACACATAGTTAACTATTGAAACTTATTTTATGAACACCCCCCCCCCTCCTCCCCACAAGGTGCGCGTGCGCAGAGAGAGAGAGAGAGAGAGAGATTTTGTCAATTTGTTTCATACTACCCAATATTTGTGACTTTTATCATCCCTGTTTATTGTATATTTTCAGTATTTCGCTGCCATGTTATTGCAATAAACCGTTGATTATTATTATTATTATTATTATTATTATTATTATTATTATTATTATTATTATTATTATTATTATTATTAATATTATTATTATTATTTTTATTATTATTATTATTATTATTATTATTATTATTATTATTATCATTATCAATATCATTATCATTATCATTATCATTATCATTATTATTATTATTATTATTATTATTATTATTATTATTAATATTATTATTATTATTATTACACAGAAAAGAAACAAAACAAAGCCAACGTTACCAGGTCACAACCTCTGAACAGGACCAGAGAGTAAATGTCCCTCAACTTCTCAACACGACATAAAACACGGCTCTGTTAAGTAAGTCAAAACACACCGACTCTTGAAGAATATTGAGGAAGCAAATAGAGATAAACCTGTACTGTGTTTTTCTTCTAATCTGCCCTTTAAATATTTACTTTCGATTGCAGGCGCTGAGACAACTTGTGGAAAAATACTCAAAAGAAACAATTTTGGGGAAATAGTATCGTCGAATTGTGAAGGTTTTTGTCATCTGTCCTGAACTGGGTGAAGACTGTTCCATTATGTTGATTTCTTTTACACAGATCGAGTTAGTTTCTCTACTATTTCTATTACGAACTTCAAAGGTTTGTTTCCTGTTGATGTTGAAGTTCATAGTAAAGAACACGATCTTTATATTTAAAGAAACGAGTAACTTTCTTATTTCAATCATTAGCACCAAACTTCCCACAAAGATATGTTTTGTTCTTCAGCTATATGTCCACATAAATTCTCAGGAAATAATGAACTCGTGCAAGTCGCCATGTCGTCGTCTCCATGTCCTCAGCGTCTGTGGACTGACTGTCAAATGCGACAACTGAGAATTTACAGGTGTACAATAATCCACCCAGAAACATGAACGAATTTTGTAACTGGTAAAATCTGATTCGTTATCGTGTAGCATTGTTCGACCTGAGGTGCACACATGCCCAAGACTAGACATCTACACTGACAATTTCACGGTATAGTTTTGGATCGTGTGCTGTACCTCGTCTGGTGTCACGCCTTAGATTAGTTTTATGTCTGGACAAACTTAACTTTTATTGCCACAATTTTCCTACTTAAGTTTAGTCGTGTAATGTTATCGTGCACTACACCCAACTGTTTCTCCTGAGTTCGTACATTACTTTAGAAGGCTGGCAGATTACCACAGTGAAGGTGCCGTAATTTTAGTTAACGATGAAAGCGAAAATACAAAACAGTAATTACGGTCCATTTATCTTCATGATGTTCAGCTGTGTTCGTTATCGTATATAGTGCAAGAATAACGGTCTTTGTTATTAAGCTTGAATGTACACTAAAAGTCACCTACATTAGCTTGACCTGTTGTGCGTTGGTATGTGCGCGTGAAGGGATATATATATATAGGTACAGTGTGCGTGTTTGTTTGGGTATTTGTGGACGTATATTGGTGTTTTGTTTTATATGTGAACATATGAGTTTGTATGTTATACATATGAATATGTATGTAATGCATACAGTATATATATATACATATATATATATATATATATATATATATATATATATATATATATATATATATATATATATATATATATATATATATATATATATATATATATATATATTTATTTATTTATTTATTTATGAATGTGTTTTCCTCCGTTCAGTCTTGTGTATGAGTGCATATACGTATGTTTGCTTAAGTGTATTACAGCGAGTTTGTGAGTCTGGATAAAGATTCCTTGCGTATCTGTGTAATGTTGCGTTGATATTATTAAGCCTGGAAAGAGAGTGATCCCTAGTAGGTTGAAACTATGGGCAAGTTTCTTTACACCATTTGCCTCTGTCTACCCAGCAGTAATTGGGAACCTGGATGTTAATCAATTTGCGGAATATGTTCTACGGTATTGGTCAGCCAGTGCAGTTGTTGAGTTGTTCGGTCTTATTCCTTGACACTGGTTGTCTCAGGTTGTGATTGTTATGTTGACAGAAGTTTTACTCTTTAAATTCAAGGCTAGGTGACCTGAGGACCCGGCAACTTGGAACATAACGACCAACCACTAAGTCCGTTTGTTAGTGTGTGTGTATTTGTTCATATGTATTTTCACTGTTGTTTATGTGTGTATTTGACCATATGTATTTTCACAGTTGTGTGTGTATATATATGTCCATATGTATTTTCACGGTTGCTTACGTGTGTATTTGCATATTACTGTGTTTGTAAATCAGATAATGATAAATTGGATCGGATATTACAGACTTGGTATTATTCCCTTGTTCCTCGCAATCCAGGAGAAGCTAAACCAAACACCGCCGAATTAATTCTCACTAAACTCGTGTCACGCTCAGCCATAATAATATTAGGCTGTAATGACTAATCTGCCTCAACAAATGAACAAATATTACTATTAATATGGTTGTTTCAACACCAGACTGATCAGCAAGTGTTCTAGAGGACTGATCCCGCTGGCAATAATAAAAATATGAAAATTAAATACCAGTACGCATATTTTAATCAGGTAAATATGTACAAGAGTTAATTGGCAATGAATACCTGCCGCTATACCTGTAGGGGAGGACCTTGTGACTAAACACACTGGGTGAGAACAAAAGACATCGTCAGTATTGACGATGACGTAAGACAGAAACATACCAGTTATCGTAAAGGTATATTATTGTCCAACAGTGGTTCACGACGATCATATTCTGATCATCAATAGAAACTGATCTACTACCAACAGTGTTTAATATATTCACAACTTCTTAATCAAGTTCGGTTATGCGTTCGTCTCTTGTCTTCATTAAATCCAAAGGAACCCATTAATAAGATCGTCGTCATAATGTGAACGTGGAATGTATTATGATTCTGGGCTGTTGGTGAGGGTGTTGACTCTGGCTCGGTGTGGGAGAGGGCGAGCACTTCTAAAGGGGAAATTTGGTCTAATACCTTCACTAACATCCATCCAACAAGACTGAATGGCGTCGGGTATTGGTCCTATTGGCTGTTCATTATGGAAGTGTCAAATAGCCCCGCCCCTTTTCTCTCGTCGTGGCTTGTGATCGGCCAGTTAGAAAACAAATCGTGGATGAAATGCTGTAGATTGGCTATTTTTTTTTCCCACAGATGACACTGCCACATTATCCAATCACAAAATCATACGTCATATTGGTGGGCGGGGCTGAGTGTGACATTGCCATATTGAACAGACTATAAGTTAAATTAATTGATACACATAACCGATAATGAATAAATGAATAGATTTGTACAGTCAGGACCAAAAGTTGGCTCCCGGTGGTGAAACTAAGTCACGGGAATCAGTCTCCGAACTGACTTAACCTGACCGTCATCTGGTGCGGGTGTGTTGTGTTATCTCATTTGGGGTCGATACTGCTTCAGTTTGGGAGGGAGCTGTATATATGTATATTATGTATGCTGGATTATATGTATTATGTATGTATATTATGTATATGCTCATTTATATTTGGCTAGCCAGCGGCGTGTGGCAATGTTATTACCATATCCCACACGCTTAATTAATTAATGCCTGGCGACGTATGGAAGCTGCTAATGTATCACCGCGCCTACGTCGTCTATGGTAGTTGACCAGGACCTTAGCTAGGGGGCAGTGCTATCCACCTCTGTGTACATACTCTTATCCAGTAAACCGAACCTACAAAACTATACAGGTGTTTGTGTTCTCTCCTGTATATAGAACTTATTACCCAGAACATCTAACATGGCGCAGTGCGTAGTTTTACTGGATTATTACGAGTGATTAGTGCAAGTTTGTGGAAAGCCGGCTGATGGATCCCCGCCTTGGGTCAACCCCACGTCATCCCTCGAAGAATTTCGCAACTTTGAGCAGTGTCAGTGACAGTGATTTTCTGTGAAGTGTTTAGTGCATTGTGTGTTTCGTGCCATTCATGTGTGACCTTGTTCGAACGGATTTCCAAGGTATACGGCATGTTCTGGGCATTTGTGGGGTGTAGAGCTCAGCGCACCCTCCTCTGACCGTTTACAGAGAGCGACTGAGCTACTCCTGTCTCCACCCCCCTCCCTCACAGCGCCGCCTCCACCCCCCCTCACAGCTGGGGCGAGACGCTCTGCCTGCCTGGGACACACACACATACATGTACTAACACTTGCTGACCGCGCGGCTCTCTTATATATATTTTATATATATAACCTACTTATCTGTGTGTATTTAATTAAATTTTTTGTCTGAAATCTTGTTGATACGACGGGCTGACCGGTCAACACTGATTTAAGACACAGTACACAGATGAAGTAGTTATGTCTCATGCCTTACGTAGCCGTGGAGCCAGCGCCTGGATGAGTCAAGCGGATGATAGTCCCGCAGAGATGGATGACCAGGCCGGCCCAGCTCCCACAACATCGCGCAGCCCTTCACCTCAACATTCAGCGTTATCTCCAGAGATAATTGCCTTAATGAAGTTTATGAGAGATGAGAGACGCGAGGATGAAGCTCACAGACGTTTGGCGGATGAGCACAGAAGGCAAGCAGAGGCAGAACGAGACCACCAACGGAGAATGGAAGACAGTGCACGGTTTGAAGCCTTGATATCTCGCCTCACTGTTAACCAAGCCCCTGGCTCTAACACTGCCTCGGTACTGAATGGTTCAGATACCTCATCCATGCTTCCTTCACGCCCCCAGCCCCACCTAAAGCAGCAGCTCAAACACCGCCCATCTTGGAGCCTGATGTAAATTTCCAGACTTTTCGCGAATGGCGGCGGCGGTGGGCTGATTATGCTACAATGGTGGATCTCCAGAGTTTGTCACAGCCTAAACAACTCATCCAGCTGCGTATGTGCCTGTCCTTGGAAGTTCAGCGTGTCTTAGAACATACGTTGCAGGTACCCCCAACCTCTTTGCTGTCCGTAGAGGAGGTACTGGACGTTCTACAACGGCACATCAAAGGACAGCAGAATGAAGCTCTGCGCAGGAGGGAATTGTTTAGCTGCAGACAGATGGAGGGTGAGTCTTTTGACGCCTTTTATGTACGTCTTAAGAAAGCCTCGGAAGAGGTAGATATATGTTTAGGCCACCACCAGCAGTGCGAGGAGACCCAGTTGAAGCAGGTGATCCTGATGGGTGTTAAGGACGAGGAACTTGTCCGACGCCTCACCTCCCTCGACTCTTCCTCTTCTCTTCAGGATGTGTTGACGATATGTCGCTCCTATGAGGCTGCCAGGTGTGCCACCTCTGCCATCCGAGCTCCCCCTACAGCTGTACGCGCTGTTCCCGGTACAAGAAGGACAAGAAGTCTGCTCCCACGCCTTCGCCCACCACGTCCACGCCCGGTTCATTTTGCAACAACTGTGGTAAGCAGCACGGAACACAGGTATGTCCAGCTGCTCAGTCTACCTGCAACAGTTGTGACCGTAAGGGCCACTGGTCACTCACAGTACGGTGCCCAGCCAAACGCGTCCAGTGCAATGTGTGCGGCCGTCTGGGCCACTATGACAAATGTTGCCCTCCCAACAAACCCAAGGAACAGCGTCAACGGAAGCTTCAGCGCCCTTCTACCAGAGAGGGCCGCCCACAGTCGCCAAATCAGAGGCACGACGACCCTGGACAAAGCCCGACCCATTTTAGGAGGGTGTACTCCTCGCATCCCAGGACCAAAGTCCCCCAGTACATCAGCGTCATCGTGACCTACGGCGGTGTGTCATCCCGTCTTCAGATGTTGCCCGACACCGGCGCTGATGCTACAGTCATCGGTCCCCAGCATTTGCGATGCTTGGGGCTCTCTCCAAGCGATCTAGGACCGCCTCCCGAGGACCTCTGCATCATGGCAGATGGTTCACAGATGGCCCCAGCCCTGGGTTCACTCTATGCACATGTCACCTTTGGCAACCGGTCGTGTCAGGCCTGGATTGACGTGCATAATGGTGTCCCGACTCCCTTGCTGTCCTACAGACATTGTCAAGAGTTGGCCATCATCTCCCAGGACTTCCCAACACCGATTCTCGAGGCAAATTACGCCAACAGGGTGCATGAAGGGAGCAGTAACTACCCTGCTGCCGCCCTACCCCTACCTCTGGCCAGTGACACCTCTCCTTCGGTAGTTGTCCCTGCTGCATCACGTCCCCACGCCCTGGCTCGCCTTCACGACAGTCACCGTGGAGCTGAGGCCACCAAACGACGTGCACTACAGACTGTGTTCCGGCCTGGCATCGACCCCGACATCTCCAATGCTGTCCAGGTGTGTAAGCCCCGCCACGTATTACAACCCAGCCAGCAGCAGGTACCCTTCATGAGTGACGACAACCCCACCCGCCCCTTTGAGTCTGTGTCGGCCGACTTTTTCTGTGTGTCAGGAAAGTCCTTCCTGGTTATCGTCGACCGTCTCTCTGGTTGGCCAGTTGTCATCAAGGGCGGTAATGACACGACGTCTGCCGCCACCATCAGCAAGTTCCGCCACTACTTCCGTGACGTGGGCGTTCCTGTACGCCTGCGAACCGACGGAGGGCCTCAGTTCACAAGCCGGGACTTTGCTGCGTTCCTTGACCGATGGGGAGTCCGGCATGTGTTGTCATCGCCCCATTACCCGCAGTCCAACGGCCACGCTGAGGCTGCTGTCAAATCCCTGAAGCACCTCATCCTTAAGGTGGCCCCTTCTGGGAACATTGACTGCGAGGCCTTCGACCGGGGTCTTCTTGAACTCCGCAACACACCTAACTACACCGGACGCTCCCCTGCCCAGGTTTTGTATGGACGCCCCCTTCGTTCTTGTGTCCTTGCTCACCCTCAATCCTTCTCCAAGGAGTGGCAGGCCAACACAGAGGATTGTGATCGCCGAGCCGCCGAACGTGTTCAGGACGTCGTCGCCTTCTGCAACGACCACGCCCGTTCTCTCCCCAGGTTGAGTGTCGGCACTCAAGTCCGTGTTCAGGACCCGACCTCCCTACGTTGGGACAAAGTAGGCGTAGTCATGGGTCTCGGTAGGTCACGGGACTACCACCAGAGTCTGCGGTTACCCAGTGGTCGTGTGTGGTGGAGGAACCGCCGTTTTCTCCGCCCCGTAACAATGCCTTCTGCTGGCCCCGCCACCAGTGTTGAGTCCCATCCCCTTCCCAGTGATGAAGCCCCTCGACGCTCAGAACGGATCCAGAAGAAAAGGTCCGCTCAAGACTTTGCTATGAGCGTATAGGGGGGAGGGAGGTGTATGTATATTATGTATGCTGGATTATGTATTATGTATGTATATTATGTATGTGCTCCATTTATATTATTCAGCCTAGCCAGCAGCGTGTGGCAATGTTATTACCATATCCCACACGCTTAATTAATGTGCCTGGCGACGTATGGAAGCTGCTAATGTATCGCGCATATTATATTTTGGTGACGGACCTTAGCTGAGGGCAGTGCTATCCACCTCTGTGTACATACTCTTATCAGTAAACCGAACCTACAAAACTACAGGTAGTGAACCTCTCCTGTACATATAGAACTTATTACCCAGAACATCTAACAGAGGCCAACTTATGATCCCGGTTGTACAATTAATTAATTACTTTTACTGACAATTCGTGAAACCATAAAACATTAAGACGAAAAAATAACGATATAAATCCCTGTACACATACTGTACACACCAGGTAACATAAAGACTGATATATTTGAACCACTACTAAAGCATTCAATATCATTACACTCTTTAAATAAAACGAAACAAATTTGGTCAAATAATGTTTCAAATTTGCAACTAGTCAACGTGAACGAGACAATGACGAGATAGGTATAAAATATTTAAATGAAAAAAATACCTGCTATTTCCATGTCAACTGATGACCTCACGGAAATCATCAAAGTGCTTCTCTGAGTCTTAGAAAGAGAAAGTAAAATAATATGCAGTTACGGTCTTTATTCCAGCCTAAGGTCTTATTTATACTTTAGTGTCAACAGGAATCTCCACAGAAAAAATATCCTCGTCTCTAAACAAAGTAATGAGTCTTTATGTTCACTGTTTTCAGTTCATAAATATATCATTCTACACCGGAAGACGTGATGGCCTCTACAGTGGCTCTACTATTGAAGTGACCTTATACCAACCTGTATAGTCATGATACATACCGTATAATGTCTGTCTGTGTGAGAAATAATTATGACAATGATAATAATAATAATAATAATAATAATAATAATAATAATGATAATAATAATAATAATAATAATAATGATAATAATAATAATAATAATAATAATAATAATAATAATAATAATAATAATAATAATAATGATAATAATAATAATAATAATAATAATAATAATAATAATAATAATAATAATAATTAACGGTTTATTAAAATGACAGGACAAGCAGAGGGCTAAACATATACAGTCAACAGAGATGATGAAAGTTACATATTTAGGGACTGGGTCACCTGATTGATAAAATAATATACACGTAACGTAAGTGGTACAAATATAATATATATTATAACGGGGGGGGGGGTCATTTAACAAGGAATTTCAGCATAGTAATAATACAAAAGTAAAATTGGCAGGTTGTGAACACACTGGCTAACTACGAGTTGTTAATAATTTTTACATTGGTTGGTATTGGGCTGTTCTTATAGCAGTCAGTACGTGGTCGTATGGGCTGGTCACGGTTGTGGTGTCGAACAAGAATTCGCGGACGAGGGATCTCGAGCGGGAGCAGACGACGGTGTCGAGGATGATGCAAAAGCTCCTCCCTAAACTTGCAGATGAGGTTGTGTGTGTGTGTGTGCATGCGCGTGTGCGCATGCGTGCGTTTAAAACCATTGCTTGTTGTGTCTGAGTTTGACACACGAAATAATTTACCAGAACTGTTAGGCAATATGTCTATTATATTTACCGGCCGCGAGTAAATAATTTCACCTCTCTTATCAACTAAACGGCGCGACTACTGATAAAATCTGGTCGACATATTGTTGTTATAAATGTTGTGGTCGGTTGTAGCTCCAACATATTCACGAGTGGTTGTTCAGCTGTTCATCATCCATCATCCAGTGTATCACCGGAAGGTTATTAAACCCAATGTTAATGTATATGATATATATGTAAAATAAAATATAATCTGCGATAAACGTTGTATTTTGGGCGGGTGGGAAGTCATGATGTAACTCTGTAAAGTAATGTCAATTAAAATACTTTTGATTGTAAGGAAACATCTTGAACCTGACCTGTTGATATACACAGAAGTTGGATTGTTTGTTGTTCAGGGAGAAAAAATATGAAAACTCTGTCCTTGAGTTTGTTGTGGTACACGTGTACAATTAGCTTTATTCACGGAGGTCTAAAGTATCTTTAAGATTATACTTTTTTATGATAAATATTTAGTGAACAGCCAAAGTGACGTCCTTGTTTCTTTGAGGTTAAATTATATGTTTATTTTATAGGACATTTGTCGCTCATCTTGTAGAAGAACTAAAGAAAGTGTAATGTATGGGATGCCACTTACTCATAAAACCTTTCTCTCTCTTTTTGAAACCCTCGAAAGGGACGAGAAGTTTGTGAAGGTTGAAACTTTTACATTTAGGAGCGGAATGACCCGCCTCCAGGGTCTTTATTTCTGGTAATATTTCCAGAGACGAACAAGCTCTAGATGGGGAGACAATTATCTTTCTTATAACATTGTTTTTTGTCGAATATTTTAATAGTAAAGGAACATAACACCGACATAGGGAACCTCTTAGAGTAAACACTTCCCTCCTCCTGGACACTGATGAGTAAAAAAAAGTAGCTGCCTGTCTGACGGATTTTGTCTCTGGTGTGACTGATAGTCCCAAAGTCTAGATTTCACGGGCAGGTTAAAGCGTCAATAGAAGGTAAGATACCTGACGCTGCTTGGATCTTGTGGATTGTTTCTGAAGAAAGTTTTCCTTTCCCCAGTTTCCTCTTATCTGTTCGTCAACTTTTAAATTTAAGTCATATACCGGACCATCGCTCTTTAACCCCTTGTGTACGGGGTTCCCTCTGGGCTAAAGAAAATCGTCTAACGTTAACCAAATATTAAAAGTGGTGTCCCCGTAGTGAGGGAGTTAAGAGATGATCGTTTCATATTGATTATAAATTTAATGAGAAGTTTTATAACCCAGGTGGAGGGCCTTCACCTGTGGTCACGTGGAGGGGCTTCACCTGGGGTCGCATAGAGGGCCTTCACCTGGGGTAGCGTGGAGGGCCTTCACCTTGGGTAGCGTGGAGGGCTTTCACCTGGGGTAGCGTGGAGGGCCTTCACCTGGGGTCGCATAGGGGCCTTCACCTGGGGTAGCGTGGAGGGCCTTCACCTTGGGTAGCGTGGAGGGCCTTCACCTTGGGTAGCGTGGAGGGCCTTCATCACCTAAGGGTAGCGTGGAGGGGCCTTCACCTGCAAATTGTAGCGTGGAGGGCCTTCACGCATGGGTAGCGTGGGGGCCTTCACCTGGGGTGGCGTGGAGGGCCTTCACGCTGGGTAGGTAGAGGTCCTTCATCTGGGGTAGCGTGGAGGCCTTCACCTGGGAGGTGGCGTGGAAGGCCTTCACCTTGGGTAGCGTGGAAGCCCAGCGCTGGTGGCGTGAAGGGCGCTTCATCTGCTGAAGGGTGTGGAGGCCTTCATCTGGGGAGGTAGTGGGAGGCGCTGCACGGGGTAGCGTGGAGGGCGGCTTCATCTGGGGTAGCGTGGAGAGGCCTACGCAGCGGGTGGCGTGGGGGCCTTTTACCTTGGGTGGCGTGGATGGCCTTCATCTGGGGGTGGCGTTGAGGCCTTCACCTTGGGTAGCGTGGAGGGCCTTCACCTGGGGTCGCGTGGAGGCCTTCATCTTGGGTGGCGTGGAGGGCCTTCTTCTTGGGTGGCGTGGAGGGCCTTCACGCTTGGAGGCCCATCACCTGATTTGGCGTGGAGGGCCTTCATCACAGAGGTAGTGGGGCGCTACTGGCAGGTGGAGGGCCTTCATCTTGGAGTGGAGGGCCTTCATCTTGGGCGTGGAGGAACTTCACCTGGGAGTAGCGTGGAGGGCCTTCACCTGGGGGTAGCGTGGAGGGCCTTCGCGGGAGGTGGCGTGGAGGGCTTTCGCCTGGGGTGGCATAGAGCGCCACCTGGGGTAGCATGGAAGGCCTTCACCTGGGGAGGTGGCGTGGAGGGCTCATCTTGGGTGGCGATACTTCGTCCTGGGTGGCGTGGAGGCCTTCACCTTGGGTAGTGGGAGGCCCTTCACCTACTGAGTAACTGGGGGCCTTCATCTGGAGTTGCGTGGAGGGCCTTCACCTTGGGTAGCGTGGAGAGCCTTCATCTTGGGTGTGGAGGGCCCCTTCATCTTGTAGGTGGCGTGGAGGGGCCTTCACCTGGTGGCGTGGAGGGCCTTTACCTGGGGTAGCGTGGAAGGCCTTCACCTGGGGTGGCGTGGAGGGCTTTCGCCTGGGGTGGCATAGAGCGCCTGCACCTGGGGTAGCGTGGGGGGCCTTCACCTGGGGTAGCGTGGAGGGCCTTCACCTGGGGTAGCGTGGAGGGCCCTCACCTGGGGTAGCGTGGAGGACCTTCATCTGGGGTAGCGTGGAGGGCCTTCACCTGGGGTGGCGTCAATACACATAATTGAAGGAGCAGTTTACACAAGAAGAATACCACAAACTGATGCTGTAGTAGCGTCAGTCTTGGCTCTAATTTGGTTATTGAGTTCTTCCCTAGTTTTAAGTATATACGTGAACATATACTGAAGTGTTTTGTTAAAATATGTAAGAAGCGGCACTTCCCTTACAGCCAGCACCATCACTAACACTGTTACTTCAGCCTAAGTTACTACTCTCACCATCCATCAACTTTTGCCTCAGTCTGTTGTCGTATCTTTCACCCAGTCACTCACTCCGTATTGTCTCTCTTCATTCTCTCAAAATTTCCTTATACAAACATCGTTGATTTTCTTCAGATTTACTTAAACTCTTCCCACATATTTCTTAATTCATTGTCAAGTTACTGAATTTAATATGAGACCTCAAATAATTCCTTTAATTTATTCAACCAAAGGCTAGTAGCATTTATCACTCATTTAATTAACTTAGTTCACTACTAGCCGCTACTTTATTAGCGGGAACAATTACAGTCATAGTCAGTCATAATGTTGACAGTGTTGATATAAGGCTGTATTTATTAGGTTATTCTGTACATATATTACAGGTAAATTAACAGTCACCAGTCTGTCAAAAATTCCTGGACAGTCAAGTGAAGGCTGAGAGAAAGTTTTATTTATTGACTCCAATAAGCCGTGTGTGTGGGAGCGAAGGCGCGCCACACTACCAGAAGAAATCTTTTCATCAACTTGTGTGGGGTCGCGCCTGACGTCTTTTTCCACCCAGTTCAAAAACAAATTGAATAACGCCATTTCTAAGCCTTTCCCTCCACTTCTCCCAACCCTTAGTGAAGTGGTGACGCCATTCCCTCAACTTCACTCTTCACTTCCTTCATAACTCAGCTGGCAAACAATTCCCATCGGCAGGAAACAGTCGGAACAAAGAAAATAAATTACCTCTAGACCGAAGACCCCATCCAATATTCTTTAATACATTCATTATTTCAGAGAAATTTACTCCTTGGTTAATAAATGTCTAGATGTTGTGTTTGTGTGAATATACAACAACATCCAAAAGCAGCTGTGGTGGTGGGCCTCCCTCATCTCTGCTGAAAATCATTACACTCCACCGCGTCCCTGTAATTGAATTACTTGGGCGGGCACAAAGGAAGTTGTATATCCCAGAACCCGTTGAGTGCTTCCCCAGTCACACAGTTCCATCAGAAGTCTAAGGGTGGAAGGGCTAATTAAATATTTTATTCCATTTCTATTTATTTTTTGTGAAAAATATCGAAAAATTATTTCGTAGTTGGTAGTTGGTAGTAGTTTATTTGAAAACTAAAGCCAAAAGTCAAGGTTACAGACGTACATCTAAGATTTAACCCGACTTTGCTGATTAATCTTGTAAAATCATTCTATAGATAATAAAATGAAAATAACCAAACATTCTTCTCACAAACTCCTTTGAACTCGTAACAAAAAGTTAAGTTGTTGAGTAAATACAGCATTCTGGATGTTGCATTACGTTAGGAGGCAGAATTTTGTGACGAGAAT
This sequence comes from Homarus americanus, assembly GCF_018991925.1. NCBI lineage: Eukaryota > Metazoa > Arthropoda > Malacostraca > Decapoda > Nephropidae > Homarus > Homarus americanus. Next base: position 13,096 of record NW_024717328.1, on the reverse strand, counting down.
CATAAAAGGAAGCTCTCTACTATTATTTCCAGCTGGGCGCCTCCCGTGTGTCTCGTTCAGCCCACACCTTCCTCACTCCCACCTCAATAATACTTTTAATATCTTCTCGTAGACACTTAGACACTGCCTATAGGTAAAGACTTTACACAAACAGGTGATGTATCATTATTTTATATCAGGACAAGTTGGCCACAGTAACAAAGGAAAATTTTTCCTCCTCTTTTCTCTGCTTTAATTTTTTCTCGGAACTCCAGCACTTAGCTCGCTGGCGACGTGCGGGGAATAAGAGTCCCTGTATGAATGGTGCAAGCTATTAATATCCAGCATATGAGAAGAGTGGGGCGCCTACACTAGTCCCCTGGGTTACCTGGGAGTCTAGTTAACGTAAAGGAAGTTATTATACCTTTTATGGAGCCCCGAGCCGCCACCTGGAGGGGAATTTGTGGGAAGTAGCAGACGGCCCTGGGGAATGGTTTCATTTTAATAATTATGTGACTTCTCTAAAAAGCCGATCAAACATATACTAATTTATAGGTAATATTTCGAATATAAAAATTTCCACAATAAAAGAATAATTTGTATAACATTGAACTAAAGTCTTTTTAGTTTTAATTATTAATATATATTGAAAGTCGGGAGCAATCTGAGTATTTCCAATGATAAAACTTCTCCCTTTCTTAAGTTAGTGTACACAATACTCACCTGGGCCCACCATATTATCAGGATTTTTTTTTCTGAAAAGGTTTAAAAGGTTTTCACTGAGAGCTTGACGTGAAATACTATAGTTTTGAGCTCGGAAAGGTCGTGTAGGTATTGCCTGTGAGAGTCTACCTGAACACGTGGTCACGAAATAAAAAAAATAAAATAATGATAATAGTTAAGAAAATAATATTTTGTCAGGATGGTCTTAAGTGAGTTTTAGTTTTATCAAGAAATAATAAAAATATTTGGAAGTTTGCAGTAAGCAGTGATGAAGGAATAAAAGCCGGTATGTAGATGACACTGCTCTTATAGCTCATGGCCAAGAGGCTGTGATGGAATATCATACAATATCCAATATCATTTCTCTAAGTTGATAATTTATAACATTTAGCTGAAGAAGAAAAATCTCCTGAAGTATAATTATAATTTTACCATTTTAACGTCTAAGAGAGAAAGCGGAATAATTATAATTATACTAAGAATTATATCAGGTTTACTTCAGCATGAATTATATTATAGGTCAGCTTGGGGGAGTTAGCTCGTACAAAAGTGTCAGTCATCAAAGTGTAGTCATGCGGGAAAATTAAGTAGAGACACATCTCCTGTGTAATTACTGGCTGTTAATTATCCCGACCTGGGTTTTTGTTTTTACCTGAAATGATGATTAACTTGATTACTATTATCATCATCATCGTTAACATTATTATAAAGTTAATTTGTCGTTTTATTTACATGTAGTTATATAATTTTTGCTCATAAGCTTGTTGCTTCAAAATTATATTGTTAAAAACTCTCGTGTTCCAATTCTGAAAATGTTGGACGTGTAAAATTTGTCAAACATCTTTCGTTTACCTTAAGCTTTAGTTAACATGTTAATATCCCCCAAAAGGAGAAGTTATTTCATTAACATTCATGAATAGTTAAAGGTTTACGTCGTCAGCCTTTTGGAATATAATTATATTGAAGGTTTTTCTTACTTGTTATAGATGACAACCTTAGTTTTTGTTCCCATAAAGTGTCTTTGTTAACAGCGTAGAAAAATTATTTGTAAAAGTAATTGTTAATTATATGTAAAATCAACTGTTAATTATATGTTTAATCACCCGGTAATTATTGGTGGATCACATATAACAGTCAAAGGGCTGCTGTAAGGAAAGAAATTATTTAATACAATTTGGGGTTGGACGAAATTTGATTTCTAAAAAGAGTTGAAACAAACGAGACAATAATTATCATTTCATATATATTTGTTTTAATTGATGAAGAGAAAGTTTCAGTTTGGGGAATAAATAATAATTGTGTGTTAGTGGTAATTAAAATAACACGATGATATATTTCAGACGATAAACGGACAAAGCGAAAGAGGAAATTAATTATTGTTTAACTCGACTATTTGTAAGTTAATTATCCTGAACAGTAAAGAGGTTTTACTCACCATGAATAATGTAGAGATGTATAGTCGGGCAGGTGTGGCCGGGAGGGTTACCTAGAGGGGGAGGGTTACCTGGAGGGGGAGGGTTACTTGGAGGGGGAGGGTTACTTGGAGGAGGGTTACCTGGGGGAGGTTTGCAGGAGGAGGGGTTACCTGGAAAGGGAGGGTTACTTGGAGAGGGAGGGTTACTTGGAGGGAGGGTTACGGAGGGGAGGGATTACCTGGAGGGGTTACCTGGAGGAGAGGGTTACACCTGGAGGGAGGGTTACCTGGAGGGAAGGGTTACCTGGAGGGAGGGTTACCTGGAGGGGAGGAGGGTTACCTGGAGGGGGAGGGATTACCTGGAGGGAGGCTTACACCTGTGGTGGGGGAGGGTTACCTGTGGTGGGGGGAGGGTTTCCTGGAGGAGGGTTACACCTGGAGGGAGAGAGGGGTTACCTGGAGGGAGGGTTACTAGGTGGGAGGGTACCTGGAGGAGAGGGTTACCTGGAGGGATTACCTGGAGGAGAGGGTTACACCTGGAGGAGGAGGGGAGGGATTCTGGAGGGAGGGTTGCCTGGGGAAGAGACAGATTACAGATTGCCCCGGAGGGGGCTAGTTTATTGGGCACCCCCTTACATCCTGTGCAAGGTGAAGCGCAGAAGCGTTTACAGTGCCCAACTGGGAAGCATGCTAAGTTCATGCTTGCGTTTATGACTCATGCATTAAGGGCGTGGAAGCCTGAAGGGTCATAGGTTTTGTCAGCAAGCTACATAAAGTGACAGAATGATTAGTGATGGGGGGGGGGAAATTCCCGGTACATTTCATTTGTTTATAGCAAAGCGTGGCAGGTCCCTAATAATGTCAAGTGCCGGGCCTGTGACTTGGAGGAGGGATATCTGGTCAGGGAGGGAAGAGGTGTTGGTAACGGCTGGGGATCTGTAGGAGGAGGTCATAGGGCAAGTGAGGATGTAGTGGGGGAGGGTGTGAGAGTCAGGTTGCCCACAAAGTTTACAAATAGTGCGGCCAGGCTCAGGGTTGCCAATGTACTCCCATAGGTACCTGTACCCTAGGCGCAGTCTCATGTACATAATCTGTTGAGAGAGATACATGGAGCAGGTGGACGTCACCTGGTGCGGGAGGGGAGGTCCCCTGGAGCGGGCGGGAGGTCATCTGGAGAGGGCCGGGAGGTCATCTGGAGTGGGTGGAGAGGTCACCTGGACGGGCGGGGAGGTCACCTGGAGCGGGCGGGAGGTCATCTGGACGGGCGGGGAGGTCACCTAACGTGTGGGGAGGTCACCTGGACGGGCGGGGAGGTCACCTGATGTGTGGGGGTCCTGGACGGGCGGGGAGGTCACCTGGACGGGCGGGGAGGTCACCTGATGACGTGTGAGGTCACCTGGTTGGCGGGGAGGTCTGCCTGGACGGGCGGGGAGGTCACCTGGACGGGCGGGGAGGTCACCTGGACGGGCGGGGAGGTCACCTGACGTGTGGGGAGGTCACCTGGACGAGCGGGGAGGTCACCTGAACGGGCGGGGAGGTCATACTTGATGTAACAGTTTAATACACTGTTGGGTTATGACTGGAGGCGTGAACTGAGAAGTTAAGATTAAAGACACTGAAAATTTTAGAGTAGACGGACACGCTCTTACATGTTAACACCGAGTGAACGGTAATATAACCCGTGGTTATGATCTGTAGCAGAACATGGTCGAAACACTTGTATGTTTTGTTAATTATTCTCGACTAACAACACTCTTACCACCACCACCACCACCACCACTACTACCATTATTTCTCCGTTATTTATGGTATTAGCCCACCTGGGCACAGGTTACTGACCCACATCGGGGCCTGGGGGAGGTGGTGGAAATAATAATAATAATAATAATAATAATAATAATAATAATAATAATAATAATAATAATAATAATAATAATAATAATAATAATAATAATAATAATAATAATAATAATAATATAATAATAATAATATAATAATAATAATAATAATAATAATAATAATATGTAATAATAATAATAATAATAATAATAATAATAATAATAATAATAATAATAATATAATAATAATAATATAATAATAATAATAATAATAATAATAATAATAATAATAATAATAATAATAATATAATAATAATAATATAATAATAATAATAATAATAATAATAATAATAATAATAATAATAATAATAATAATAATAAAGAAATAGAGAAATAGAGAAATAAAATAAAAAATAGATCAAAAGTGAGAAACAATATATGTATGTTGTGTTGTCAATCGCAAGAGAAACAATTGAGACCCTACAATTGTGTGTAAATGAGGCAGAAAGTCTGATCAGCAGCTTGGGACTTGGTCACAGTTTTTGTGGTGCCATATGACAGCAGGGTCTACCATTAGACAATGCATTTTGCTTTCAATATCTTCCCAGGAGGTAGTACCTCCCTGTTTGGTGGCTGCCTTCTACCTTAACCACAGTAATAATGTTAACATTCATTTTGTAACACAAAGGACGAGTAAGTTATAGATGTGTGTGTGTACCGACTGTGAACTGTATGTTGTACAGTAGTTAGTGACCGCACCGCCACCATGACCTTGTTCCCGTCAGATGGCTCTGTGAAGCTCTGTCTTATAGCCTTAATGTACTCTACGTCTGTCTAAAGTGAAGTTAAATACGATAATTAACACACAAACATCAGGTAACATTTGGTAGAGATATGAGGTGTTTTATGTTGTGTTTACTCGACACATTTTCCATTATAAACACTATAACTATTTCAAAGTATTTATTATATGAATATCTTGTTTAATAGATTAATCTTATTATATAATTTCACATATTATGATATTATACAGGTCTAACTGAGGTCTAAATTTTCAACCAATTACATTTACTGTTTATGGATAAAGAAGATACCAAAAATATAAATATTTTATTATCATAATTTACACAAATATAATAACAAAGCTCATGGTAATACAGTCTTATCTGAATCATAAAAAAAATAGTTGTTGATCCTTCCTCCTACATCCAGACCTTTCCCGACACAAACACAACATATTTTCTAAAGCAAGAAAAACAAGCGACTCTGTGTTTGGAGATGTTTGTATGCTGCCGTCTGCTTAGAAAATGTTCTGTCTGAAATATAAAACACTTGGTGATGGTCTCTGCTAAGTTGTTCTCTCCGCCGGGTTTATTTTTCGGCTGTCGAGACGGAAAAGAGAAAAAGAGAAAAAAATACAATATCTTCCAGATCTCTTCCAGAGGCAACAATGTGGAAATGGTTAACTGAAGAGTAAATGTTACATTTAGAGTCAGTATGTGAGCCGCCACCCCGTGTGTCTCCCACCCAGCACACCCCGCCACCCCATGTGTCATCCACCCAACACACCCCGCCACCCCGTGTGTCTCCCACCCAGCACACCCCGCCACCCCATGTGTCATCCACCCAACACACCCCGCCACCCCGTGTGTCTCCCACCCAGCACACCCCGCCACCCCATGTGTCATCCACCCAACACACCCCGCCACCCTCTGTGTCCTCCACCCAACACACCCGTGACCCCTGTGTCCTCCACCCAGCACACCCCGCCACCCATGTGTCCTCCACCAACACACCCCCCGCCACCCTCTGTGTCCTCCACCAACACACCCCGTGACCCCGTGTCCTCCACCCAGCACACCCCGCCACCCTCTGTGTCCTCCACCCACCACACCCCGTGACCCTGACCTCCACGCCTTCCATAAACCTCTGTGTCATCACCCAACACACCCCGTGACCCCTGTGTCCTCCACCCAACATGCCCGCCACCCTCTGTGTCCTCCACCCACCACACCCCGTGACCCCTGTGTCCTCCACCCAACACCCCTCCACCCACTCTGTGTCCTCCACCCACCACACACCCCGTGACCCCTGTGTCCCTCCACCCAACACACCCCGCCACCCTCTGTCCCTCCACCCACCACCCCGTAGCCCCTGTGTCCCTCCACCAACACACCCATACCCTCTGTGTCTCCACCCACCACACCCCGTGACCCCCTGTATCCTCCACCCAACACACCCCGCCACCCTCTGTGTCCTCCACCCAACCCCGTGACCCCTGTGTCCTCCACCCAACACACCCCGCCACCCTCTGTCCTCCACCCAGCACACCGCATACACCCCTGCTTGGCCTCCACCCAACACACCCCGCCACCTCCTGTGTCCTCCACCCAACACACCCCGCCACCCTCTGTGTCCTGCACCCAACACACCCGCCATCCTCTGTGTCCTTCACCCAACACATCCGCCACCCTCTGTGTCCCTCCACCCAACACACCCGCCACCCTCTGTGTCTACCCAACACACCCCACCACCCCCTCTGTGTCCTGCACCCAACACACCCGCCATCCTCTGTGTCCTTCACCCAACACATCCGCCACCCCCTGTGACCTCCACCCAACACACCCCGCCACCCCCTGTGACCTCCACCCAACACACCCGCCATCCTCTGTGTCCTTCACCCAACACATCCGCCACCCTCTGTGTTCTCCACCCAACACACCCAGCCACCCTCTGTGTCCCCCTCCCCCCCACACAGGAAAATATACATCCACTTCAACCCAAGTCCACGTGTATTAGCTCAATTCTTCGCTTCGCTGCTTTGGTTTATACTGAACACAAGTTTACCTGCAGAGAGCCTACAGGTAACCAGTCAAAATTCACATTCTCATCAGCAGAAACGTCAGTCAGGTGGTGGGCACGACAGGACGAGGTCAATAACATCAAGAAATAACTCGCTACAGCCCAGTGACCGCTCTAAGAGAACCTTGACTCATTAGTCTAGACAATTAGTATGGGATTACACACGTACTTGAGCCTTGTCTCACGTCATCTCATTATCACTGTAACAAACCTTGGTAGTGAGGCAGATCATAAAGAGGCAATTTTTATTACCAAAGACAAAATATTTGAATATTTAAACCACCATAAACCAAGAGGATCAGAAGCTGTTTGTCACTGGGGTAGAAATGGGTTCCAGGCTCACTGATGTGGCAGGGAATCCAACGACGATCAGCAAGCTGTTCCTGAACCGTAATATAGCGGTCCAGTGAGGGAATACTACCAACATTTATTAACACTTTCCATGACTGTTTTGATCCAGAGGAACATAGCACCTTTCAATTTTTTTTTTAAGTTTTGTGTAATAAAATTTCACTTTGATAGTTTCAGTAAGTCTAGAGCCCAACTCATTCAGGAACTTCAGGATCTCGGTGCCTCAGGCTCCCACAGTCTCTGATACTATTGGGGTAAAGCAATACTCGTGGCCCAGCTTCCTGTACTGTGTAACGTACTGTACTTGTTTATCTTTGGTATAAGGTTCTGAGTTACTGCTCTGTATGTTATATGTATGAATTTTAATAATTGTTATTACAATGTTTTCGTGTTCGGTTCTTTTGTGTATGGGGGGGGAGGGGGTTAAGGCGCTCATAGTAATACACTCATTGTTGTGATTAATTACATTTGTCATATATATATATATATATATATATATATATATATATATATATATATATATATATATATATATATATATATATATATATATATATATATATACAATCATGGCCTCAACAACTAGTAATCTCCAACATTAGTTGTGAGCTAAACTCCGGTAAAGTTGGATAAAGAATATTTCCCCAGGTAACAAGGCTGCACCTTTGATCTTTTTATACACCGCCTCAGTGACCGACACATCATGAACTTTTAACTGGTGTTCTGGAGAAAGTCTCAAACATTTCACTAAACTTACTGTGATCGTTGTGTCCCCTGGCAGTGTACACCACCTCGACCATTAAACTTATCGATAGCAGCATATTTTTCTGGGGTTACATTGCGATTATTTATATTAGTTTTATAAAAGTACGTGTCGATAACAAGAGCAGAGGTTGGCGCCGTCTGGTGGTGTCGGAAAATTAACATATTCACAATAATGAACATATCCGGATCAGACGAGGCAGGTGTTAACCGATACAGTGTTCCGTCACTCTCCTGCACCTGTCTGTTGCAGCAACTTTCTTCCACTTTACCTCATAGCTGCCGATATTGACCACCAAGGCGTCTGTTGTGCCAGGTGGAGCTTATTCCTTGTTTTAGCGCCTTTGAATTTGTGAAATACAGAATTGACTACATCAGAGCTAAAGTAGTTAAACATTTTCTTTATGTTTGTGTGTGTGCTGGTGAGGGAAGGCACTCACGGCAGACACTTATTCTCTCCATATCCTGGAGTGAGAAGTTATTATGATCTTGTGTTCTCTTGCCTCTAAAGGAAGGACAGTTTTCCGTCTTGGTCTTGATAAGACTGAGCCGCCTGGTATAAGACATGAAGGGATAATAGAATCCTGACCAAAGATCACTGACTATAGTGCTTGTGTGGATTACCGGCATTACTAAGTACATCCATCAGAGGAGTACAGTATCACAGGCTGCTCCAGCTTCCGTGTATTTATGATGGATCACAGAACGAAAATGTTTACAGTTAACTCAGTAAGAAGGTGAATGAACGCGAGTCCAGGCAAAATACACTGTTACTTTAGTTCGTAAAAGCTGATTTTCAAGCGTTATGAAACATTGCTTTACCTTCTGTTCGATGCTGAAAGATTTGGGTAAGAATAAATCCCGTGTAATCCCCCTGAGCAGGTATCATCAGGTTCATTCTCCCTGAGTAGTGGTAAGCCCCCTCCTGAGAGCACCCCGGGAGAATTTGGCCTTAAAAAAGAGTTTGCGTCATATGAATATCTCGGGTATGTGCTGCTTAACCTGGATAAACATTGAAACTTAAAACCGATCAGTTTTTCTTAGAAGAAGGCACACATTTGCTTTAAGCTCATCTGAAATTCCAATGAACAAATGATGGGACCAACACTGTGCTGCTCACAAAGGCTGAAGGTACTGGTCTGGTAACTAATATATGGTGCAAGGACAACAAGCTAATGTTTTATACATACATCAAGTCTATCGCCGACGAACCAATTTGTTATTGGTTCACACACCATTTTCCTGCCATACAACGTACCTCTGGCAAATGCTAACAACACCTTTACTAAATGATCCCCACCTTATCATCAACATCCCTACACCTAAATTATCAAAGTACAGTATCGGATTTTATATATTTGACCTTCTGAACTACCGACGACGAGATGAATAGTTAACACCTCTCAGTCAGAAAGTGTAAGCGGATCAGGCGTGTCTCCTAGCAGGGTCTCAGGTAACAATTCTGCACGGTACCAACACCAACTTGACAAACTTTCTCACAAACTTTACCCGCAAGAGAACTTTCACGCACAACTTCCGACGAGGAACTACGCTATTGGGAAAAATTTACTTCTGATATATCACTAAATAATTCTTGGTGATTATTTTCTTATACTCATATATGGTCTGTTGTCATACATAAACAAATGGATGTCAAACGTAGATTAAAACAGGAAATATTGTATATAATCAACTTAAGCATGATATTGTAGCAGCCGTATCAACATTCTCAGCACCAGTAGCAGCCGTATCAACATTCTCAGCACCAGTAGCAGCTGTATCAACATTCTCAGCACCAGTAGCAGCTGTATCAACATTCTCAGCATCAGAAGCAGCTATGTCAACATTCTCAGCACCAGAAGCAGCTATGTCACATTCTCAGCACCAGTAGCAGCCGTGTGAACATTCTCAGCATCAGTACCAGCCGTGTCAACATTCTCAGCACCAGTAGCAGCCGTGTCAACATTTTCAGCTCAAGTAGCAGCCGTGTCAACATTCTCAGCACCAGTAGCAGCCGTGTTAATATTCTCAGCAGCAGTAGCAACCGTGTCAACATTCTCAACAGCAGTAGCACCTGTGTCAACATTCTCAACAGCAGTAGCACCCATGTCAACATTCACAGCAGCAGTAGCAACCGTGTCAACATTCTCAGTAGCAGTAGCACCCATGTCAACATTCTCAGCAGCAGTAGCAACCGTGTCAACATTCTCAGCAGCAGTAGCACCCGTGTCAACATTCTCAGCAGCAGTGGCACCCGTGTCAACATTATCAGCACCAGTAGCACCTGTGTCAACCTTCTCAGCCTCAGTAGCAACCGTGTCAACATTCTCAGCAGCAGTAGCACCCATGTCAACATTCTCAGCAGCAGTAGCACCCATGTCAACATTCTCAGCAGCAGTAGCAACCGTGTCAACATTCTCAGCAGCAGTAGCACCCATGTCAACATTCTCAGCAGCAGTAGCAACCGTGTCAACATTATCAGCACCAAAGCACCTGTGTCAACCTTCTCAGCCTCAGTAGCAACCGTGTCAACATTCTCAGCAGCAGTAGCACCCATGTCAACATTCTCAGCAGCAGTAGCAACCGTGTCAACATTCTCAGCAGCAGTAGCACCCATGTCAACATTCTCAGCAGCATTAGCAACCGTGTCAACATTCTCAGCAGCAGTAGCACCCGTGTCAACATTCTCAGCAGCAGTAGCACCCGTGTCAACATCATCAGCATCAACACCAACGATGGCAACAGTCTACAAACAAAACCTTTCTCAGCGTACAGCCTCTGGCCCCTCCAGCATTTCTCTACTGCACCACAAACACAAATAGTTCAAGTTAGCCCAACTTCCTCTGACGTAAATGATCAAATATTCTTCGTTCATTACGACCTCGTTATATGAAATTATTTTTCAGTCCATAAAGTGCGTTACGGCTGCCTGACTCCGTCCTCTCAGGGAAAAGTTATTACAGTTTATTTTACCTGAAGAGCCAATCCTGGTTCTCCCTCACTTACTCCGAACTCAACTTTACGTCAGAATGTTTGTGTAAAAATGTTAAATGACTTGTACTGTACAACGAAATAGGTAACAAATTAAAAGCAAATACCTGTGTTGTTTATTCTTGGTGTTCTATAAGGGATATAATTAATTATCGATGAGTGAGAGTGTGGCGATTTTTTCCATCTGTTTTGCCGATTCTTGGAAGACATGACGGTAGACATTATTGCTTTTATTAGTATCATTAGTAGTAGTGTTATTATTGCTTCTACCTGACTTACATTGTACCCCATGACCCCAGACACCCAAGACAGATACACGGTACACCACACTCTTACGGCTGCGTGGACTGTGTTATAATTATGTTGTGTTGTAGTTATCATTATTATTTGTTATTACTCTTTGAATTGTTGTGCTTTTACTATTCCTTGATCGGAGGTGAAGAGATTACTGTTTTTCCTGTGTGCGTGCGTGATTGCTTGCGTGATTGCTTGCGTGATTGCTTGCTTAATAGACAGATAAAGTCACTGTCATTCTACCCAGCTGTAAATTCCTCCTTCTTTGCCGAAAGGCTTTACTCTACAACCGTGATTCTCAAAAACCTTTATCACTCCTTGACCACCGACGACGTCTGACCCCTCGCTCTAATGATTCTTAAGTTAAATGATAAATACCACATGTTATTACATTTATTTAGGATGAAAGCAAATATGAAACACTAAAATCTTTCATGAACAATCTTATCTTACATGACACATTATATAAATTCCTATGAGCTTACACATGCAGCCAAACCAACGCTCTAGTCACTACCAGTACCTACCATAATACCATGATCAACACCACCCATCATCAACAAATATACTACCATCATCAACAACGACCATACTACCATCATCAACAACAACCATACTACCATCATCAACACAAACCATTCTGCCATCATCAACACCAACCATACTACCACCATCAACAACAACCATTATACAATCATCGACAACAACCATGACACCATCATCAACAACAACACATTATACCATCATCGACAACAACCATACTACCATCATCAACAACAACCATACTACCATCATCAACACCAACCATAGTACCATCAACAACAACAACCATACAAACATCATCAACAACAACCATTATACCATCATCGACAACAACCATACTACCATCATCAACAACAACCATTATACCATCATCGACAACAACCATTATACCATCATCAACAACAACCATACTACCATCATCAACAACAACCAATATACCATCATCAACACCAACCATACTACCACCATCAACAACAACCATTATACCATCATCGACAACAACTATACTATCATCATCAACAACAACCATACTACCATCATCAACACCAACCATACTACCATCAACAACAACAACCATACTGCCATCATCAACAACAACCATTATACCATCATCGACAACAACCATACTACCATCATCAACAACAACCATTATACCATCATCGACAACAACCATACTACCATCAACAACACAAACCATACTACCATCAACAACAACAACCATACTACCATCATCAACAACAACCATACTACCATAAACAACACCAACCATACTACCATCAACAACAACAACCATACTACCACCATCAACAACAACCATTATACCATCATCGACAACAACTATACTACCATCATCAACAACAAACTATACTACTTATCAACAACAACCATACTACCATCATCAACAACAACCATACTACCATCATCAACAACAACCATACTACCATCATCAATAACAACCATTATACCATCATCGACAACAACTATACTACCATCATCAACAACAACCATACTACCATCATCAACAACAACCATTATACCATCATCGACAACAACCATACTACCATCATCAACAACAACCATACTACCATCATCAACACCAACCATATTACCATTAACAACAACAACCATTCTACCATCATCAACAACAACCAGTATACCATCATCAACAACAACCAGTATACCATCATCGACAACAACCATACTACCATCATCAACAACAACCATACTACCATCATCAACAACAACCATTATACCATCATCGACAACAACCATACTACCATCATCAACAACAACCATACTACCATCATCAACAACAACCATACTACCATCATCAATAACA
>NW_024717327.1:0-5739 GCF_018991925.1 Homarus americanus | reverse complement strand
CATTATCACTACGTTCCATTATCACTACCTCCCATTGTCACTACCTCCACCCCTCACTATATTCCCCATTATCACTACCTCCATTATCATCCTCTTATTTTCCTACCTCCCACCCTAACTACCTCCCATATCACTACCTTCCATTATCACTATCTCCCATTATCACTGCCTTCCATTATCACTACCTCCCATTATCAATACCCTGCATACCACTACCTCCGACCTCTCTACCTCATTATCACTCTTCCATTATCTCTACCTCCCATTATCACTACCCGCATTACCACTACCTCCACCCCTCACTACCTCCCATTATGACTACCTCCATTATCACGACTTCCCATTATCACTACATTATCACTACGCATTACCACTACCTCCCACCTCACTACCCCACCCTCACTACCTCCCATTATGATTACCTCCCATTATCACGACTTCCATTATCACTACCTACTATCACTACCTCCCATTATCACTATCCATTATCCGACCTTCCATTATCACTACCTCCCATTATCACTACCCCTATTAGCTACTCACTTTTCAATACTTCCCATTAACAAACCTCCTTTATCACTACCTCCTACCCCACACTACGCCTCCCATTATCACTACCTCCCATCTATACCTCCCCATTATCACTCATTATCACTACCTTCCATTACCTACCTCCCATCATAATTACCTCCATTATCACTCCTCGCACCATCACTACCTCCCATTATAACTACCTTCCATCATCACTACCTCCATCGCACACTCCCATTATCACTACCTCCATCATCACTACCTTCCATTATCGCATTCCATTATCACAACCTCCATTATCTCTACCTCCCATATCACTACACTCCATTATCACTACCATCCATTATCACTACCTCCCATTGTCACAACCTCCCCCTCACTACGCCCCCTCATCATCACTACCTCCCCCCCTCACTACCTTCCATTATCACTACCTTCCATTATCACTGCCTCCATTATCACTACCTCCCATTATCACTACCATCCATTATCCCTACCTCCCATTATCAACTACCCCTATTAGCACTACTTCTCATTTTCACTACTTCCCATTAAAACTACCATTTATCACTACCTCTACCCCTCACTACCTCCCATTATCACTACCTTCCATCATCACTACCTCCCTTATCACTACCTCCCATTATCACTACCTTCCATTATCACTGCCTCCATTATCACTACACCTATTAGCACTACTTCTCATTTTCACTACTTCCCATTAACACTACCTCCTTTTATCACTACCTTACCCTCACTACCTCCATCATCACTACCTCCATTATCACTACCTCATTACCACTTCCTCCATCAAATTATCCCTATCTCTAACTCCCACCATCACTACCTCCATTATCACTACCTCCCATTATCCCTACCTCCATCATCAATACCTCCCATTATCACTACCTCCCATTATCACTAGATCCACCTCACCACCTCCCATTATCACTGCATCCCACCCTCAATACCTCCATTATCCTTCTCCCATCATCACAACCTCCCTTATCACTACCTCCCACATCCACGACCTCCCATTATCCACCTTCCCATTTCACTACCTTCCATATCACTACTTCCCATTATCACTACGGTCCATTATCCCTTCTTCACCACCTCCCACCCTCACTACATTCCATTATCCACCTCCCATATCACTACCTCCCATTATCTTACCTCATTATCACTACCTCCCACCCTTCACTACTCTCCATTATCCTACCTCCCATTATGCCTCTCACCCCTCACCTCCATTATCACTACCTAACATTATGCCTCCTATCGTCACTGTATCCCGTATCACTACCTCCCTTCATCACTGCAAACCCTCACTACCTCCCATTATCACTACTCTCGTCCCTCAATACCACCCATTATCACTACCTTCCATTATCACTGCCTCCCACCCTCACTGCCTCCACCTCTCACTCTCACTACCTCCCATGTCACTTTCCACCTCAATGCCTCCCACCCTCACTGCCTCCCACCTCTCACTCTCACTACCTCGCATTATCATTCTTTCCACCCCTCAATACCTCCCACCCCTCACTACCTCCCATTATCACTACCTCCATTCACTGCGTCCACCCCTGCCTCTATTATCCTACCTCCCATCATCACTGCCTCCACTATCCCTGCCTCCATCATCACTACCTCCATTATCACCTCTCATTATCACTACCTCCATCATCATTATTCCATTATCACTGCATCCCATTATCACAATTTCCATTATCTCTACCTCCATTATAATTACCTCCTTTATCACTACATCCATTATCCTACCTCCCATTGTCACTACCTCCCCCTCACTACATTTCCATTATCACTACCTCCCATTATCACTACTTCCTATTAACACTGCCTCCATTATCACTACCATCCATTATCCTACTACCTTCCATTGTCCTTCTCCATTATCTCTCATTATCTCTCCCAACCATTATCACAACCTCCCATTATCACTACCATCCTATCGAACTCCCATTATCAATACCTCCCATTAACACCACCTCCGTATCACTACCATCCATTATCACTACCTCCCATTATCACTACCATCCATTGCATCACTTTCACCTCCTTTATCACTACCTCCCATTAACACTACCTCCATTGTCGCTACCTCCATTATCACTACCTCCATCATCACTACCTTCCATTATCACTGCATCCCATTATCACAACCTCCATTATCACTTCTCCCATTGTCTACCTCCCCTCAATACATTCCATATCACTACCTCCATATCACACCTCATTATCTCTACCTCCCGTTGTCACTGCCTCCATTATCAATGCCTCCCATTATCCTCCTCCGTATCACTGCCTCCATTATCACTACCATTATCACTCCTTCCGTTATCACACCTCCCATTATCACTGCCTCCATTATCTATAATCATCATAACTTTTCCGTATGTCATCCATTATCACAACCTCCATTAACTCTACTCTCATTGTGACTTACCTCCCACCCCTGACACCTCCATTATCACTTCCTTCCTCGCTCAATTATCTTTTCTCCATCATCACTACCTCCACCCTCCTCCATTATTACTACCTTCATTATCACTACCTCCCTTATCACTACCTCCCATTATCACTACGTTTCATTATCACTACCTCCATTGTCACTACCTCCACCCCTCACTATATTCCATTATCACTACCTCCCATTATCACTACCTCATATTTTCACTACCTCCACCTCACTACATCATTTATCACTACCTTCCATTATCACTATCTCCCGTTTACTGCCTTCCATTATCACCTCCATTATCAATGCCATTACCACTACCTCCGACCCTCACTCACTCCCATTATCACTGCCTTCATTATCTCTACCTCCCATTATCACTGCCCCGCATTGCACTGCATCACCCTCACTGCCTCCCATTATGACTTCCTCCCATTATCACATTTTCCATTATCACTACTAGCATTATCCTGCCTCCCATTATCGACCTCCCATTACCACTGCCTCCCACCCTCACTTTCCCATTATCCTCCTCCCATTATCACTACCTTCCATTATACTATCTCCCATTATCACTGCCTTCCATTCTCCACTACCTCCCATTATCAATACCCTGCATTACCACTGCTTCCAGCCCTCACTACCTCCCATTATCACTACCTTCCATTATCTCTACCTCCCATTATCCTACCCGCATTACCACTACCTCCCACCCCTCACTACCTCCATTATTATTTACCTCCCATTATCACACTTCCCATTATCACTGCCTCCACTATCACTGCCTCCATTATCCCACTCCTCCCGTTATCGATGGCTACGCTATCACTACCTCCCGTATCACTACCCTATTATTTTCTCATTTTCAGTATTCCCATTAACAAAACCTCCTTTATCACTACCTCCTACCCCACACTACCTCCCATTATCGGACTACCTCCCATCATCACTGCCTCCCATTATCACTTCCTCCCATTATCACTTCCATTGCCACTACCTCCATCATAATTACATTACCTCTGCCTCCCACCATACCTCCATTATCCTACACCTCCCATCATCACTACCTCCATTGTCCGCCTCCCATTATCCCTACCTCCATCATCACTACCTCCCATTATCACTACCTCCCATTATCACTACCTCCCACCTCTACCACCTCCCATATCACCCTCAATACCTCCCATTATCCTTCCTCCATCATCACTATCCCATCATATCCATCATCACTGCACTCCATTATCACTGCTTCCATTATCTGCCTTCCATGTCTCTATTCCCTATCACTAACTTCCGTGTCACCACCTCACCCCTCACTACATTCCGTTATCACTACCTCGTATCACTTCACTCTATTATCCTCCCACCCTTCACTACACTCCCATTATCACTGCCTCCCACCCTCCTACCTCCCATTATCTCTACCTAACAGTATCACCATCATCACTACATTATGCTACATCCACCATCACTGCCTGCAAACCTCACTACCCCCGATCATCACTCCCTCTCATTATCACTACCTCACACTCATCATCTTTCCTCCCATTATCACTACCTCCCTCTACCTCTCATTGTGCCATCCTCTATCCACTATATCCATAATCGACCTCCCAATATCGCTACTCCTTCATCACTCTGCAACCTCACTACCCCCATCCTCCCACTCTCACTCTCTCTACCTCCCATTATCGCTTTTTTACCTCATGCCTCACCTCTGCCTCATTATCATTTCACTCATTGTCACTGCCGTCCACCCTCCTGCCTCCTGGTAGCACTCATCATCGCCATCCACTATCACTATCCATCATCACCCTCCATCATTACACTCATTGTCACTGCCTCCCATTATCACTACAACTCATTATCCTTCATCATTATCTATCTGCCTCCGTTATCTTTCATCCATTATCATATCTCACATTGTCATTACTTCCCCCACCCTCACTACATTTCCCTTATCACTACCTCCCATTATCATTGCTTCCCATTAACTTTTACCTCCATTATTGCTGCATCCATACCTTCCATTTTGCTGCTCGTGTATCTGCCTCCATTAATATCATTGTCTTTTACCATCCATTATTTCATTGTCGCTACTCATTATCACTGCCTCCATTATCACTACCTTCCGTTGTCCTGCATCCATTATCGTATTATTACCTCCATTTATCACTACCTTCCATTATCATCTTTGTATATTATTCATGTCTCCGCCGTTATTATTTTTTTCTGCCTCCACCTCTCACTGCCTCCATTATCACTTTCATCCGTTATCGCTTTACCTCCCATCATTGTCACTGCATCATTGTCACTGCTCTCGCTTTCACTGCATTCACTATCTCTGTCTCCATTATCACTGCCTTCCATTGTCCTGTATCTGTTTGTCGCCTCTCCGCTTCCTCCCATTTCGCCCTCCATTGTGCATTTTACTTTTTCCTCTCGTTATCACTACTTCCATTGTTCACTGCCTCCCTTTATCTGCCTCCCCATTTCACTACCTCCATCATCAATACCTTCCATGGCTTTTCCTGCCTCTTTATATCTCTACTCCCATTATTACTACCTTTCGGTATCACTATCTGCCTTGTTTCATTATCACTACTCCCTTTCTACCTCCACATTATCTCTACGCCATTGTCACTACCTCAATTATCTTTGTCTCCGCCCCTCGCTGCATCCGCAAATCGCTATCCCTAGACGCTAAACATCACGTATCACTGCAA
>NW_024717326.1:0-65614 GCF_018991925.1 Homarus americanus | reverse complement strand
TCAGTTACGTATTGCTCCCAACAGGAGTGTTCACATAGTCGACCCAGCAGGAGTGTTAACATAGTCAGCCTAGGAGGACTGTCCACATAGTCGACCCAACAGGAGTGTTCACATAGTCGACCCAGCAGGAGTGTCTACATAGTCGACCCAGGAGGAGTGTTTACATAGTCGACCCAGCAGGAGTGTCCACATAGTCGACCAATCAGGAGTGTTGATGTAGTCGACCCATCAGAAGTGTTAACAAAGTTGGCCCTGCAGGAGTGTCCACATAATCCACCCAGCAGGAGTGTTAACATAGTCGACTCAGCAGGAATGTTCACATAGTCGACCCAGCAGGAGTGTTCACATAGTCGACCCCAGCAGGAGGTCCAGCATAGTCGACCCAGCAGGAGTGATCACATAGTCGACCCAGCAGGAGTGTCCACATAGTCGACCCAGCAGGAGTGCTCACATAGTCGAACCAGCAGGAGTGTTTACATAGTCGACCAGCAGGAGCGTTCACATAGTCGACCCAGCAGGAATGTCCACATAATCGACCCAGCAGGAGTGTTAACATAGTCGACCCAGCAGGAGTGTTAACATAGTCGGCCCAGCAGTAGTGTCCACATAGTCGATGCAGCAGGAGTGTCCACATAGTCAACCCGGTGGAGTGTTCACATAGTCGACCCAGCAGGGGTGTCTTCGTAGTCGACCCAGCAGAAATGTCCACATTGACGACCCAGCAGGAGTGTCCGCACAGTTGACCCAGCAGAAATGTCCACATAGTCGACCCAGCGGGAGTGTCCACATAGTCGACGCAGCAGTATTGTTCATTTAGTCGACCCAGCAGGGGTGTCTTCGTAGTCGACCCAGCAGAAATGTCCACATTGACGACCCAGCAGGAGTGTCTGCACAGTTGACCCAGCAGAAATGTCCACATAGTCGACCCAGCAGGAGTGTCCAAATAGTCAACCCAGGTGGAGTGTTCACATAGTCGACCCAGCAGGGGTGTGTTCGTAGTCGACCCAGCAGAAATGTCTACATTGACGACCTAGCAGGAGTGTCCGCACAGTTGACCCAGCAGAAATGTCCACATAGTTGGCCCAGCAGGAGTGTCCACATAGTCGACCCAGCAGGAGTGTTCACATAATTGATGCAGCAGGAGTGTTCACATAGTCGACCCAGCAGGAATGTTCACATAGTCGAACCAGCAGGCGTGTCCAAATAATCGACCCAGCAGAGGTGTTAACGTAGTCGACCCAGCAGGAGTGTTAATATAGTTGGCCCAGCAGGAGTGTACACATAATCGACCCAGCAGGAGTGTTAACATACTCGACCCAGCAGGAATGTTAACATAGTCGGCCCTACATGAGTGTCCTCATAGTCGACCGAGCAGGAGTGTCCACATAATCGACCCAACAGGAGTGTTGATATAGTCGACCCAGCAGGAGTGTTAACATAGTCGACCCAGCATGAGTGTCCACATAGTTGACCTAGCTGGAGTGTTCACATAGTCGACCCAGCAGGGGTGTCTACATAGTCGACCCAGCAGAAATGTCCACATAGACGACCCAGCAGGAGTGTCCGCACAGTTGACCCAGCTGGAGTGTCCACATAGTCGACCCAGCCCGAGTGTCCACTTACTCGAGCCAGCAGAAATGTTCACATAGTCGACCCAGCAGGAGTGTCCACATAGTCGAAACAGCAGGAGTGTTCACATAGTCGACCCAGCAGGGGTGTTCACATAGTCGACCCAGCAGTAGTGTTCATTTAGTCGACCCAGGAGGAGTGTCCACATAGTCGACCCAGCAGGAGTTTTAACATAGTAGGAGCAGCAGGAGTGTTCACATAATCGACCCTGCAGGAGTGTTAACATAGTCGACCCAGCAGGAATGTTAACATAGTCTGCCCAGCAGAAGTGTCCTCATAGTCGTCCCAGCAGGAGTGTTCACATAGTCAACCCAGCAGGAGTGTTAACATTGTCGACCCAGCAGGAGTGTCCACATAGTCGATCCAGCAGGAGTGTTCACATAGTCGACCCAGCAGGAGTGTCCACATAATCTACCCAACAGGAGTGTTCACATAGTCAACCCAGCAGGAGTGTTAACATAGTCATGAGCAGGAGTGTCCACATAGTCCACCTAGCAGGTGAGTGTTCACATAGTCCACCCAGCAGGAGTGTTCACATAGTCGACCCAGCAGGAGTGTCTACATAGTCGACCCAGCAGGAGTGTTCACATAGTCGACCCAGCAGGAGTGTTCACATAGTCGACCCAGCAGGAGTGTCCACGTAATTGACCCAGCAGGAGTGTCCACAGTGTCGACCCAGCAGGCGTGTTCACATAGTCGACCCGGCAGGAGTGTTCACATAGTCGGCCCAGCAGAAGGGTTCGTATAGTCAACATAGAAGGAGTGTTCATTTAGTCGACCCAGCAGGAGTGTCCATATAGTTGACCCAGCAGGAGTGTTCACATAGTCGACCTAGCAGGAGTGTCCACATAGTCGACCCAGCAGGAGTGTTCACATAGTCGACCTGTAGGAGTGTTCATTTAGTCGACTCCAGCAGGAGTGTCCACATAGTTGACCCAGCAGGAGTGTTAACCTAGTCGGCCTTAGCAGGAGTGTCCACATAGTCGACTCAGCAGGAGTGACCGCATAATTGACTCCAGCAGGAGTGTTCACATAGTCGACCCAGAATGTTAACATAGTCGGCCCAGCAGGAGTGTCCACATAGTCGACCCAGCAGGAGTGTTCACATAGTCGACCAAGCAGTAGTGTCCACATAGTCGACCCAGCAGGAGTGTTGGCATAATTTACCCAGCAGGAGTGTTCACATAGTCGACCCAGCAGGAGTGTCCACATAATCGACCCAGCAGGAGTGCTAACGTACTCGACCCAGCAGGAGTGTTCAAATAGTCGACCCAGCAAGAGTATCCACATAATCGACCCAGCAGGAGTGTTAACGTAGTCTACCCAGCATGAGTGTTCACATAGTCGACCCAGGAGTGTCCACATAGTCGATCCCGCTGGACTGTTCTTATAGTCGACCCAGCAGAAATGTGCACAAAGTCGACCCAGCAGGAGTGTCCACATAGTCGACCAAGAGTGTCCACATAGTCGAATCAGCAGTAGAGCCCACATAGTCGACCAGAAGTGTCCATATAGTCAACCAGGAGTGTCCACATAGTCGACCCAGCAGGAGTGTTCACATAGTCGACCAGGTTTGCCCACATAGCTGACCACAAGGAGTGTCCACATAGTCGACCCAGCAGGAGTGTTAACATATTAGGAGCAGCAGGAGTGTCCACATAGTCGACCCAGCAGAAGTGTCCACATAGTGGACCTAGGAGGAGTGTTCGCATTGTCGACCCAGCATGAGTGTTCACATAGTCGACCCAGCAGGAGTGTCCACATAATCGATCCAGCAGGAGTGTTAATGTAGTCGACCCAGCAGGAGTGTTAACATTGTCGGCCTAGCAGGAGTGTCCACATAGTCGACCCAGCAGGAGTGTCCACATAGTCGACCTAGCAGGAGTGTTCACATAGTCGACCCAGCATGAGTGTTCACATAGTCGACCCAGAAGGAGTGTGCACATAGTCAACCCTGCTGGACTGTTTTTATAGTCGACCCAACAGGAGTGTGCACAAATTTGACCCAGCAGGAGTGTCCACATAGTCGACCCAAGAGGAGTGTCCACATAGTCGACCAAGAGTGTCCACATAGTCGACCAAGAGTGTCCACATAGTCGACCCAGCAGTAGTGTCCACATAGTCGACCAGAAGTGTACACATAGTCAACCAGGAGTGTCCACATAGCTGACCAAAAGGAGTGTCCACATAGTCGACCCAGCAGAAGTGTCCACATAGTCGATCCAGCAGGAGTGTTCACATAGTTGACCCAGCATGAGTGTTAACATAGTTGGCCCAGCAGGAGTGTCCACATAATCGACCCAGCAGGAGTGTTAACATAGTCGACCCAGCAGGAATGTTAACATAGTCGGCCCAACAGGAGTGTCCTTATAGTCGACCCAGCAGGAGTGTTAACATAGTCGGCCGAGCATGAATGTCCACATACTCGACCCAGCAGGAGTGTTCACATAGTCGACCCAGGAGGAGTGTTTACATGACCGCCCCAGCAGGAGTGTAACCATAGTCGACCCAGCAGGAGTGTTCACATACCCGACCCAGCAGGAGTGTTCACATAGTCGACCCAAGAGGAGTGTTCACATAGTCGACCCAGCAGGACTGTCCATATAGTCGACCCAGCAGGACTGTCCGCATAGTCGACCCAGCAGGAATGTCCACATAATCGACCCAGCAGGAGTGTTAACATAGTCAGCCCAGCAGGAGTGTTAACATAGTCGGCCCAGCAGAAGTGTCCACATAGTCGGCCCAGGAGAAGGGTTCGCATAGTCAACATAGAAGGAGTGTTCATTTAGTTGACCCAGCAGGAGTGTCCACATAGTTGACCCAGCAGGAGTGTTAACATAGTCGGCCCAGCAGGAGTGTCCACATAGTCGACTCAGCAGGAGTGACAGCATAATTGACCCAGCAGGAGTGTTCACATAGTCGACCCAGCAAGAATGTTAACATAGTCGGCCCAGCAGGAGTGTCCTCATAGTCGACCCAGCAGGAGTGTTCACATAGGCGACCAAGCAGTAGTGTCCACATAGTCGACGCAGCAGGAGTGTTCGCATAATTGACCGAGCAGGAGTGTTCACATAGTCGACCCAGCAGGAGTGTCCACATAATCGACCCAGCAGGAGTGCTAACGTAGTCTACCCAGCATGAGTGTTCAAATAGTCGACCCAGGAGTGTCCACATAGTCGATCCCGCTGGACTGTTCTTATAGTCGACCCAGCAGAAATGTGCACAAAGTCGACCAAGCAGGAGTGTTAACGTGACGAATTCAGCAGGAGTGTTCATACAGTCGACCCAGCAGTGAGTATCCACATAATCGACCCAGCAGGAGTGCTGCTAACGTAGTCTACCCAGCATGAGTGTTCAAATAGTCGACCCAGGAGTGTCCATTATTAGTCGATCCCGGCTGGACTGTTCTTATAGTCGACCCAGCAGAAATGTGCACAAAGTCGACCCAGCAGGAGTGTCCACATAGTCGACCCAAGAAGAGTATCCACATAGTCGACCAAGAGTGTCCACATATTCGAATCAGCAGTAGAGCCCACACAGTCGACCAGAAGTGTCCACATAGTCAACCAGGAGTGTCCACATTAAGCCGACCCAGCAGTGTCCACATAGTCGACCAGGTGTGCCCACATAGCCGACCAAAGGAGTGTCCACACAGTCGACCCAGCAGGAATGTAAACACAAGTTGGCTCAGCAGGAGAGTGTCCACATAATCGACCCAACAGGAGTGTTAACATAAATGACTAGCAGGAATGTTAACATAGCCGGACCAACAGGAGTGTCCTCATAGTCGACCCAGTAGAGGCCTCATAGTCAACTGCCGAGCAGGAGGTTAACATAGTCGGCCGAGCAGGAGTGTCCACATAGTCGACCCAGCAGGTGTGTTCACATAGTCGACCCAGGAGGAGTGTTTACATGACCGACCCAGCAGGAGTGTCCACATAGTCGACCCAGCAGAAGTTTTCACATAGTCGACCCAGTAGGAGTGTCCACATAATCGACCCAACAGTAGTGTTCACATAGTCATCCCAGCAGGAGTGTAAACATAGTCGACCCAGCAGGAATGTTAACATAGTCGGCTCAACAGGAGTGTCCTCATAGTCGACCCAGTAGGAGTGTTCTCATAGTCAACCCATCAGGAGTGTTAACATAGTCGGCCGAGCAGGAGTGTCCACATAGTCGAACCAGCAGGTGTGTTCACATAGTCGACCTAGCAGGAGTGTTAACATAGTCGACCCAGCAGGAGTGTCCACATAGTCGACCCAGCAGGAGTGTTCACATAGTCGACCCAGCAGGAGTGTCCACATAATCTACCCAACAGGAGTGTTCACATAGTCAACCCTGCAGGAGTGTTAACATAGTCGACGTAGCAGGAGTTCCTACATAGTCGACCCAGCAGGAGTGTTCACATAGTCGACCCAGCAGGAGTATTCACATAGTCGACCTATCAGGAGTGTCCAGATAGTCGACCCAAGAGGAGTGTTCACATAGTCGACCCAGCAGGACTGTTGATGTAGTCGACCCATCAGAAGTGTTAACATAGTTGGCCCAGCAGGAGTGTCCACATAATCCACCCAGCAGGAGTGTTAACATAGTCGACCCAGCAGGAGTGATCACATAGTCGAATCAGCAGGAATGTCCTCATAGTCGAACCAGCAGGAGTGTTTACATAGTCGACCCAGCAGGAGTGTTCACATAGTCGACCCAGCAGGAGTGCTCACATAGTCGAACCAGCAGGAGTGTTTACATAGTCGACCCAGCAGGAGTGTTCACATAGTCGACCCAGCAGGAATGTCCACATAATCGACCCAGCAGGAGTGTTAACATAGTCGACCCAGCAGGAGTGTTAACATAGTCGGCCCAGCAGTAGTGTCCACATAGTCGATCCAGCAGGAGTGTTCATATAGTCGACCCAGCAGGAGTGTCCACATAGTCAACCCAGCTGGAGTGTTCACATAGTCGACCCAGCAGGGGTGCCTTCGTAGTCGACCCAGCAGAAATGTCCACATTGACGACCCAGCAGGAGTGTCCGCACAGTTGACCCAGCAGAAATGTCCATATAGTCGACCCAGCGGAGTGTCCACATAGTCGACGAGCAGTGTTGTTCATTTAGTCTAACCAGCAGGTGTTCTAGCTCCACCCAAAGCAGAAATGTCCACATTGACGACCCAGCAGGAGTGTCTGCACAGTTGTCCCGGCAGAAATGTCCACATAGTCGACCCAGCAGGAGTGTCCAAATAGTCAACCCAGCTGGAGTGTTCACATAGTCGACCCAGCAGGGGTGTCTTCGTAGTCGACCCAGCAGAAATGTCCACATTGACGACCTAGCAGGAGTGTCCGCACAGTTGACCCAGCAGGAGTGCTCACATAGTCGAATCAGCAGGAGTGTTCACATAGTCGACCCAGCAGGAGTGTCCACATAGTCGACCCAGCAGGAGTGTTGACATAGTCGGCCCAGCAGGAGTGTTGACATAGTCGGCCCAGCAGGAGTGTTCATATAGTTGACCCAGCATGAGTGTCCACACAGTTGACCCAGCTGGAGTGTCCACATAGTCGACCCAGCCCGAGTGTCCACTTAGTCAAGCCAGCAGAAATGTCCACATAGTCGAAACAGCAGGAGTGTTCACATAGTCGACCCAGCAGGGGTGTTCACATAGTCGACCCAGCAGTAGTGTTCATTTAGTCGACCATGCAGGAGTGTCCACATAGTCGACCCAGCAGGAGTGTTAACATAGTAGGAGCAGCAGGAGTGTTCACATAATCGACCCTGCAGGAGTGTTAACATAGTCGACCCAGCAGGAATGTTAACATAGTCTGCCCAGCAGGAGTGTCCTCATAGTCGACCCAGCAGGTGTGTTCACATAGTCAACCCAGCAGGAGTGTTAACATAGTCGACCCAGCAGGAGTGTCCACATAGTCGACCCAGCAGGAGTGTTCAATGAATGAATTCCAGCAGGAGTGTCCATTACACTCCACCCAACAGGAGTGTTCACATAGTCAACCCAGCAGTGAGCGTTAACATAGTCGGCAGAGCAGGAGTGTCCACATAGTCAACCCAGCAGGAGTGTTCCCATAGTCGACCCAGCAGTGTTCACATAGTCGACGTAGCAGGAGTGTTCACGTAGTCGACCCAGCAGGAGTGTTCACATAGTCGACCCAGCAGGAGTGTTCACACAGTCGACCCAGCAGGAGTGTCCACATAATCTACCCAGCAGGAGTGTCCACATTGTCGATCCACAGGCGTGTTCACATAGTCGACCCGGCAGGAGTGTTCACATAGTCGACCCAATGAGGAGTGTCCACATAATCGACCCAGCAGGAGGTGTTAAAATAGTCGGCTCAGCAGGAGTGTCCACATGGTCGACCCAGCAGGAGTGTTAACATAGTCGGCCCAGCAAGAGTGTCCACATAATGACCCAGCAGGAGTGTTCACATAGCCGACCCAGCAGGAGGCTCACATAGTCGACCCAGCCGGAGTGTCCACATAGTCGACCCAAGAGGAGTGTTCATGTCGACCCAGCAGGATCACGTCCACATAGTCGACCCAGCAGGAATGTCCACATAGTCGACCCAGCATGAGTGTTCACATAGTCAACCCAGAAGGAGTTTCCACATAGTCGA
This sequence comes from Homarus americanus, assembly GCF_018991925.1. Classification (NCBI taxonomy): domain Eukaryota; kingdom Metazoa; phylum Arthropoda; class Malacostraca; order Decapoda; family Nephropidae; genus Homarus; species Homarus americanus. Next base: position 57,367 of record NW_024717326.1, on the reverse strand, counting down.
CCCCGCTGGACTGTTCTTATAGTCGACCCAGCAGGAGTGTGCACAAAGTCGACCCAGCAGGAGTGTCAACATAGTCGACCCAAGAGGAGTGTCCACATAGTCGACCCAGCAGTAGTGTCCACATAGACGACTAGAAGTGTCCACATAGTCAACCAGGAGTGTCCACATAGTCGACCCAGCAGTAGTGTCCACATAGTCGACAAGGTTTGCCCACATAGCTGACTAAAAGGAGTGTCCACATAGTCGACACAGCAGGAGTGTAAACATAGTTGGCCCAGCAGGAGTGTCCACATAATCGACCCAGCAGGAGTGTTAACATAGTCGACCCAGCAGGAATGTTAACATAGTCGGCCCAACAGGAGTGTCCTCATAGTCGACCCAGTAGGAGTGTTCTCATAGTCAACCCATCAGGTGTGTTAACATAGTCGGCCGAGCAGGAGTGTTCTCATAGTCGACCCAGTAGGAGTGTCCACATAGTCGATCCAGCAGGAGTGTTCACATAGTCGACCTAGCAGGAGTGTTCACATAGTCGACCCAGCAGAAGTGTCCACATAGTCGACCCAGCAGGAGTGTTCACATAGTCAGCCTAGGAGACTGTCCACACATAGTCGACCCAGCAGGAGTGTTCACATAGTCGACTCAGCATATGAGTGTCTACATAGTCGACTCCAGGAGGAATGTTTACATAGTCGACCCAGCAGGAGTACCACATAGTCGACCCATCAGGAGTGTTGATGGTAGTCGACCCATCAGAAGTGTTAACATAGTTGGCTCCAGCAGGAGTGTCCACATAATCCACCCAGCAGGAGTGGTAACATGTCGACTCAGCAGGAATGTTCACATTGTCGACTCCAGCAGGATTGTTCACATAGTCGACCCCAGCAGGAGTGTCCAAATAGTCGACCCAGCAGAGTGACCACAGTCGAATCGCAGGAGTGTCCACATAGTCGACCCAGCAGGAGTGCTCACATAGTCGAACCAGCAGGAGTGTTTACATAGTCGACCAGCAGGAGCGTTCACATAGTCGACCCAGCAGGAATGTCCACATAATCGACCCAGCAGGAGTGTTTACATAGTCGACCCAGCAGGAGTGTTAACATAGTCGGCCCAGCAGTAGTGTCCACATAGTCGATCCAGCAGGAGTGTTCATATAGTCGACCCAGCAGGAGTGTCCACATAGTCAACCCAGCTGGAGTGTTCACATAGTCGACCCAGCAGGGGTGTCTTCGTAGTCGACCCAGCAGAAATGTCCACATTGACGACCCAGCAGGAGTGTCCGCACAGTTGACCCAGCAGAAATGTGCACATAGTCGACCCAGCGGGAGTGTCCACATAGTCGACGCAGCATTGTTGTTCATTTAGTCGACCCAGCAGGGGTGTCTTCGTAGTCGACCCAGCAGAAATGTCCACATTGACGACCCAGCAGGAGTGTCTGCACAGTTGTCCCAGCAGAAATGTCCACATAGTCGACCCAGCAGGAGTGTCCAAATAGTCAACCCAGCTGGAGTGTTCACATAGTCGACCCAGCAGGGGTGTCTTCGTAGTCGACCCAGCAGAAATGTCCACATTGATTACCTAGCAGGAGTGTCCGCACAGTTGACCCAGCAGGAGTGCTCACATAGTCGAATGAGCAGGAGTGTCCACATAGTCGACCCAGCAGGAGTGTCCACATAGTCGACCCAGCAGGAGTGTTGACATAGTCGGCCCAGCAGGAGTGTTCATATAGTTGACCCAGCAGGAGTGTTCATATAGTTGACCCAGCATGAGTGTCCACACAGTTGACCCAGCTGGAGTGTCCACATAGTCGACCCAGCCCGAGTGTCCACTTAGTCAAGCCAGCAGAAATGTCCATAGTCGACCCAGCAGGAGTGTCTACATAGTCGAAACAGCAGGAGTGTTCACATAGTCGACCCGCAGGGGTGTTCACATAGTCGACCCAGCAGTAGTGTTCATTTAGTCGACCTGGTAGAAGGAGTGTCCGCTACATAGTCGACCCAGCAGGAGTGTTATCATAGTAGGAGCAGTAGGAGTGTTCATACATACAATCGACCCTGCAGGAGTGTTAACATGTCGACCCAGCAGGAATGTTAACATAGTCTCGCCCAGTGGTGAGTGTCCATAGTCGACCCAGCAGGTGTGTTCACATAGTCAGCCTCCAGCAGGAGTGTTAACATAGTCGACCCAGCAGGAGTGTCCTCATAGTCGACCCACCAGAGTGTTCACGCAGTCGACCCGCAGCAGGAGTGTCCACATAATCTACCCAACAGGAGAGTGTTCACATAGTCAACCTTAGCAGGAGTGTTAACATAGTCGGCATACAGGAGTGTCCACATAGTCAACCCAGCAGGAGTGTTCCCAGTCGAACCAGCAGGAGTGTTCACATAGTCGACGTAGCAGGAGTGTCTGCCATAGTCGACCCAGCAGGAGTGTTCACATAGTCGACCCAGCAGGAGCTGTTCACATAGTCGAACCAGCAGGAGTGTCCACATAATCGACCCAGCAGGAGTGTCCACATTATCGATCCAGCAGGCGTGTTCAGCATAGTCGACCTGGCAGGAGTGTTCATATCGACCCAATGAGGAGTGTCCACATAATCGACCCAGCAGGAGTGTTAAATAGTCGGCTCAGCAGGAGTGTCCACATGGTCGACCCAGCAGGAGTGTTAACATAGTCGGCCCAGCGCGTCCACATAGTCGACCCAGTAGAGTGTTCACATAGCCGACCCAGCAGGAGTGTTCACATAGTCGACCTATCAGGAGTGTCCACATAGTCGACCCAAGAGGAGTGTTTACATAGTCGACCCAGCAGGACTGTCCACATAGTCGACCCAGCAGGAATGTCCACATAGTCGACCCAGCAGGAGTGTAAACATAGTTGGCCCAGCAGGAGTGTCCTCATAATCGACCCCGCAGGAGTATTAACATAGTCGACCCAGCAGGAATGTTAACATAGTCGGCCCAACAGGAGTGTCCTCATAGTCGACCCAGTAGGAGTGTTCTCACAGTCAACCCAGCAGGAGTGTCCACATAGTCGAACCAGCAGGTGTGTTCACATAGTCGACCTAGCAGGAGTGTTCACATAGTCGACCCAGCAGGAGTGTCTACATAGTCGACCCAGCAGGAGTGTTCACATAGTCGACCCAGCAGGAGTGTCCACATAATAGACCCAACAGGAGTGTTCACATAGTCGACCCAGCAGGAGTGTTCACATAGCCGACCCAGCAGGAGTGTTCACATAGTCGACCTAGCAGGAGTGTCCACATAGTCGACCCAAGAGGAGTGTTCACATAGTCGACCTAGCAGGACTGTCCACATAGTCGACCCAGCAGGAATGTCCACATAATCGACCCACTAGGAGTGTTAACATAGTCGGCCCAGCAGGAGTGTCCACATGGTCGGCCCAGCAGAAGTGTCCACATAGTCAACGAGAAAGGTTCACATAGTCGACCTGGAGTGTCCACATAGTCGAAATAGAGTGTCCACATAGTCGAACTGGAGTGTCCACATAGTCGAACTAGAGTGTCCACATTGTCGACCCAGGAGGAGTGCCCACATAGCCGACCAAAAAGAGTGTCCACATAGTCGACCAAAAGGAGTGTTCACATTGTCGACCAGAAGTGTACACTTAGTTGACCAGAAGTGTCCACATAGTCGAACCTAGCAGGAGTGCCCACATAGTCGACCAAGAAGAGTGTCCACATAGTCTACCAAAAGGAGTGTCCACATAGTCGACCAGAAGTGTTCACATAATTCGACCAGAAATGTTCACATAGTCGACCAGAAGTGTCCATGGTCGACCAGATATGTTCGCATAGTCGACCAGAAATGTTCACAATCGACCAGAAGTGTTCACAGTCGACCAAGAAGAGTGTCCACATAGTCTACCAAAAGGAGTGTCCACATAGTCGACCAGAAGTGTTCACATAATTCGACCAGAAATGTTCACATAGTCGACCAGAAGTGTCCATGTAGTCGACCAGATATGTTCGCATAGTCGACCAGAAATGTTCACATAGTCGACCAGAAGTGTTCACAGTCGACCAGAAGTGTTCACATAGTTGACCAGAAGCATTCACATAGTAGACCAGAAGTGTTCACATAGTCAACCAGAAGTGTTCACTTAGTCGACCTTAAGTGTCCAAATAGTCGACCAGAAGTGTTCACATAGTCGACCAGAAGTGTTCACATAGTCGACCAGAAGTTTTCACATAGTCGACCAGAAGCGTTCTCATAATTGACCAGAAGTGTTCACATAGTTGACCAGCAGTGTTCACATAGTCAACCAGAAGTGTCCACATAGTCGACCAGAAATCTTCTCATAGTCGACCAGAAGTGTTCACATAGTTGTCCAGAAGTGTTCACATAGTCGACCAGGAGTGTTTACATAGTCGATAAGAAGTTTTCACATAGTCGACCAGAAGCGTTCACATAGTAGATCCGAAGTGTTCACATAGTCGTCCAGAAGTGTTTACATAGTCGACCAGATGTTTTCACATAGTGGACTAGAAGCGTTCGCATAGTAGACCAGTTCACATAGTCGACCAGAAGTGTTCACATAGTCGACCAGAAGTGTTCACATAGTCGACCAGAAGTGTTCACATAGTCGACCAGAAGTGTTCACATAGTGGACCAGGAATGTTCACATAGTCGACCAGAAGTGTTCACATAATTGACCAGAAATGTTCTCATTGTCGACCAGAAGTGTTCACATAGTCGACCAGAAGTGTTCACATACTCGACCAGAAGTGTTCACATAGTGCACCCTGAGTGTTCACATAGTCGACCAGAAAAGTTCACATAGTCGACCAGAAATGTTCACATAGTCGACCAGAAATGTTCACATAGTCGACCAGAAGTGTTCACATAGTCGACCAGAAGTGTCCACATAGTTGACCAGAAGTGTTCACATAGTCCACCATAAGTGTCCACATAGTCGACCAGATGTGTCCATATATTCGGCCAGGAGTGTTCACATAGTCGACCAGGAGTGTTCACATAGTCGACGAGGAGTTTTTACATGGTCGACTAGGAGTATTTGCATATTCGACTAGGAGTGTTCACATAGTCGACCAAAAGTGTTCACATAGTCGAACAGAAGTGTTCACATAGTCGAACAGAAGTGTTCACACAGTCGACCAGGAGTGTTCATATGGTCTATTTAAACTTCAGGCTTATTTAATAAAGCTAAAGGATGATCGTGTTAGCAAGATCACATTGTAATTATAGCAAGTACTGTACGTTGCTAGTGTTCTCAGCTGAATGTGAGAGGATTTTCAGGTTAATTTGCGCGCCGTTACGACGGATGAACGTTTATACACACAGCTTGCTGATACCTTTGTTACGAGTTGGGGATTTAGAATATAGTTAAAAGTCTACCCAGATCCCAACAGGCAACAACAAAAAAACAAGCAAAGACAATCGGACTATAAAAGGGTAGACAAAGGATGCGAGTTTTTGTTGTGTATAATAAAGTACCATAAATTCCTTAACAAAATGTTCAGCTATCTATAATTTACCCTTAACCATACTTAACCTAAACATACGCAATATATACATATTTATACAACATACAATAATTTTGAAGCAAGGTGGAGGTGGGGAGGCAATATAATATTACAAATACTTAAGTGCGGAGCTGAGATGGCTGACGAGTAAGGCTGAGTATTGTAGAAGACGCTAGGTAGTCACTGTGCCGTAGGTTTCCAGGATAGGTGATCCTGTGGTCACTTCCCAGAGTGTACTCAACTCTCCTCGAACTCGAGCTGACAAAGAAGACTTGGAGGAGGTGACGCAACAACCAGGTTATGGAGAAGGGAAACCCCGGGAGTGGTAACTAAGACGAGTCATACTCGTGTTTCGTCCCTAGATGGCGTTGCTCGTGGTGCTGGGTAGGTAGATCAAGACAATAGATGGCGTGGTTCGTAGTGCTGGGTAGGTAGGTCATGACAATTGGTGGCGGGGTTCGTAACACACCCCCCCCTCCAAAGACCTCCGTAGCGCGGGCGCGAAGGAGGTGATCACCTGGTGCGTTTGGAGAGTAGCTGCTGCATTTCCACTGGGGCTCGGGATAAGGAGTCCGCAATCAGGTTGTCCACCCCCTTTATGTGCGGGACTTGTAGGTTATAGGGCTGGGTGAGGAGAGCCCAGCGGAGGATTCGCTGGTTGGAGGTCTTGTTGGTTTGGTTGAACGTGAGTGGGTTATGGTCGGTGAAGACTAGGGTTGTTTGTGGGCAAGACTGGAGGCAACATTCAAACTTCTTTATTGCCAACACCAGAGCCAGGGCTTCCTTCTCTATGGTCGAGCAGTTGGTCTGATGTTTTTTCAACTTGGCGGAGTAGTATGCCACAGGGTGAAGGACATCAGTGGTTGGGTCAGGTTGTAGGAGCACAACCCCAACTCCGACACCACTAGCGTCGATTTGCAGATGGAAGGGCAAGGTGTAGTCAGGGGGGTGGACTACAGGCTTGGAGGCAAGGAAGGCTTTGAGGCGGTGGAAAGACTGGTCGCACCTCTGGTTCCAGATGTAAGGGACCGCAGAACTGGTAAGGTCTGTGAGGGGTCCGGCCACGCTGGAGAAGTTACTGCAGAACCGACGGTAGTAGCCGCACATCCCCAGGAAGCGCACGAGTTCCTTCCTCGTCCTTGGAGTGGGGAAGGTTAAGATGGCTTTAACGTTTGCGTCCTTGGGTCTCACCATACCATGTCCAACGATATGTCCCAGGTAAGTCACTGAGGCCCGGCTAAAAGCAGATTTATCCAGGTTTATGGTGAATCCAGTCTCTTGCAGTCGTGCGAACAGTATCTCCAAACGCACCAGATGTTCGTCCCAGCCGTCCGACACCACCACCAAGTCATCCAGGTAGGCGAACGTCCCACCTAGGTCCTGAATTAGGTAGTTGATGGCCCTCTGGAATGTGGCCGGAGCATTAGAAAAGCCAAACGCCATAACCAAATATTGAAAAAGACCAAATGGAGTTATTAATGCCGAGATTATTTTTGCCCTATCCGTGAGTCCCACTTGATAATATCCTTTCAACAGGTCCACGGTACTGATAAATTTTGCACAGCCTATGCTGTCTATTATATCTTCAATCAAAGGTAAAGGGTAGGAGTCTGAGACAGTGACCTGGTTCACTTTACGATAATCGGTACAGAAACGAAAAGTGCCATCGGGTTTTGGAATGAGAAGGCAAGGTGAAGCCCAGGGGGAGGTACTAGGCTCAGCTAAGTTATGTTTTAACAAAAAGTCTACCTCCTTTTTCATAATCTCTCTTTTTTGTGGATTTAGTCGATATGCTGATTGCCTAATGGGTTGTACATCATCTGAGATTAGCTTAATATCATGTTTAAGTATATTGCAAAACCCTGGGAGGTCTGACGTGACTTTAGGAAATGTTGATAATAACTTAGTGAGATCTTTTGCTTGAGATGGATTCAGAACAGAAAAATACTCATCCAAGTTGAGTATGTGACTGTTAGCAGGGTTTTCTTTAGGTAGAGGGAAGTCTAAATTCTCTAATAGATCCATGTCATCTGTCTCCGGCTCCGGCCCTGACAAAACCGTATGCAATACAGGTAGGTTTATAGCCTCTGGGATGTCTTCCTCTGACTGCCTGGAATGGTAAAGTTTCATGAGATTAATGTGAACAAGTTGTGAATCTTTTCTGCGATCAGGAGTATGGACTATATAGTTGAGGGGAGATAGTTTATTAGCAACTATATAGGGACCAGTAAACTTGCTTTTAAGGGGAGAGCCTGGAATGGGTAGAAAGAGTAACACTTTGTCACCTGGAGAAAATGATCTTTTAACTAATTTAGGTTGGGACTTCACCATTTTGTCTTGGACTTTTTTAAGTTTGACTGAGCAATGGTTCGGACTTCAGTTAATTTGTTCCGTAAAGTGTCAATGTATTGGGAAACTGTTGCGGGCTTAATAGATGGATTGTCAAACCACTGCTCCTTTACTATTTTAAGGGGTCCCCTAATTTGTCTCCCATATAGTAACTCGAACGGGGAGAAACCCAATGACTCCTGGGGACATTCTTTGATGGCAAAGAGTAACAAGTCTATGCTTTCATCCCATTCCTTTTGGTGTTCTATACAATATTTTTTGATTATTGATTTGAAAGTTTGATGGAACCGTTCCAAGCAACCTTGGGATTGTGGGTGGTAAGCCGAAGATGTACAATGGTCCACACTGAGGTCTTTCATCACCTGTTTGAAGAGATTGCTCGTAAAATTGGTGCCCTGATCGGATTGGATCTCTTTAGGAATGCCCATTGAAGTGAAAAGGTGCAAAAGATGTTTGATTACGTTTTTTGAAGTGATGCTTTTAAGGGGAAAAGCCTCAGGATAACGTGTACTGGTATCCATAACTGTGAGCAGGAGTTGATTTCCCTTCTTAGTCTTTCGTAATGGGCCCACACAATCCACAACAATCTTTTCAAATGGTGTAGAAAGTACTGGGATGGGCTTAATGGGAGCTGCTGGTATACTTTCATTTGGTTTTCCTACCATTTGACAAATATGACAAGATTTTAGGTACTTTGACACATCCTTCCTAAGTCCAGGCCAATAAAAGTGTTGGAGGAGCTTTTTGTGTGTTTTCAGGATTCCCAAATGTCCTGAAATACCATCATGGGCAAGGGCAATTAATGCTGGTCTGACTGAGGAGGGAATTACCACTTGATGTATTTCAGACCACGTGTCTAGATGGGCAAGCTCAGGGGGCCTATAGGCCCTCATCAAAACCCCTTCCTGATAATAAAAACATGGAAGGGTGTTAAAATCTTTACCCTCAACTGCTGCATGATGAAGTTTATTCAAAGATGGATCAGATTGTTGGGTTGTAATGAGCTCATCCTTACTAATGGTCTTATTGTACAGATCTTCTGTGGGTAGGAAGATATTGGAGGTGGTTTTAGATGAAGAGGCCCATTTCGCACACTCTGTGACCGGGTGACAGCACAAGATGGGAAAAGGAGAAGAATAGTTTCTTCAAGGTCAGTGGTGGAGTTGACAGGTAAGGGAGAGTCGACTGTCTTTATGTTGGGAACCACTAGATCTCCTACCAAGTCATTACCCAATAATAAATGAATGCCACTCACAGGCATTGGATCTTTCCTAATGGATATTTGCACTTCCCCAGTAATCAAGGGACATTGGAGGTGCACTTTAGCTAAGGGATAGGAAGAATGGGATGAGAGATCTGAAACTAGAACACTCTCGTTAGTAAATGCGGTAGATATATCAGGAATGACGTTAAACAGGAGGATAGATTGTGCTGCGCCCGTATCACGTAGTATACGAATAGGGAAAGAACGAGACCCCTCTGATTGAAATTTTTCACTCATAGGTGAATGAAGAGAAGGGATCCTGATGGGGCCTTTCCACATTGGTGGTTGCTATTGGTTTGGATTGGGGATCCAGGGAACTACTTTTAGCAATTCGACACTTTGGGTGTTTACACGTCTGGATCGTATGGCCTGGGTTTTTACAGTAAGAACAATAAAACTTGGTTGCATCAGGGGGGGGGGTAGGTGTGGAACCTTTCGACCTACCACTCACGTCCCCAAGGTTATCATCAGAGGAGGACCTAACATGCCGGAAAGTACCACGTTCCCTACGGCACAGTGACTCCACCAGCAAGGCGTATGCATCAGCCAGCTCAGCCGCACGTCCTAAATTAACCTCTCCACGCTCCTCCACATGCTTCATGATGTGAAATGGTATCTTGCTTTTCCACTCCTCCAGGACTACCAAGTTTAACAAATCTTGAGGTGGCCATTGTTAAGAAAACATAGATAAATTAATTAATGATCAAAATATAAGATAAGTGGATTACCCTAGAAAATATCACGGCAGTGGATAACCAGAAAGTCCCGGAAACTACCCAAGTTATACCTAGGGAAATTACACTTATGAATATTGTTCTTCTGAGAATATCCTTAGATAAGGATAAGAGACTTGAAAGGGGAAGGGCGTATTACGGCATTAATATAAAGATCCGGATTAACAACCCTGAGATACTTGAAAGAGGAAGGGCGTATTACGGCATTTATATAAAGATCCGGATTAACAACCCTGGAGTTACTTGATTATTGACCCCGAATGAGATAATGAGAAGAACAATAATTGAGGCTTTATAATTATGGGGTCCTGGTAGAGCGGGGCGTCCCAAGATATCACTTCACCCTAAACTAGTGACTATGGAACAACCTACTCTGGAGTGAGGGTACGGCATTAAACAGATCCGGATTCTTCCCTACACTCGATAAGACTTACTACACGATTGCCACGTGTAATAACAGGTAAGCCTTATGACACTTGGAACCTAATATCCTACGTCTGTCACACTTACTGTACGATAATACCAATATATGCACACACATATGAAGGAAACTTTAAACCACCGTAAAGCAATTGTGAACAGAAGTGACTGGGAGGAATAATTAACAAGGAGTTACAAGGGAGGAAGGAATATGGCACTTAATATTGAGTCCTGTCACGGTCGCCATTTGTTACGAATTGGGGATTTAGAATATAGTTAAAAGTCTACCCAGATCCCAACAGGCAACAACAAAAAAAACAACAAAGACAATCGGACTATAAAAGGGTAGACAAAGGATGCGAGTTTTTGTTGTGTATAATAAAGTACCATAAATTCCTTAACAAAATATTCAGCTTTCTATAATTTACCCTTAACCATACTTAACCTAAACATTAACAGTATATACATATTTTTACAACATACAATAATTTTGAAGCAAGGTGGAGGTGGGGAGGCAATATAATATTACAAATACTTAAGTGCGGAGCTGAGATGGCTGACGAGTAAGGCTGAGTATTGTAGAAGACGGTAGGTAGTCACTGTGCCGTAGGTTTCCAGGATAGGTGATCCTGTGGTCACTTCCCAGAGTGTACTCAACTCTCCTCGAACTCGAGCTGACAAAGAAGACTTGGAGGAGGTGACGCAACAACCAGGATATGGAGAAGGGAAACCCCGGTAGTGGTAACTAAGATGAGTCATACTCGTGTTTCGTCCCTAGATGGCGTTGCTCGTGGTGCTGGGTAGGTAGATCAAGACAATAGATGGCGTGGTTCGTAGTGCTGGGTAGGTAGGTCATGACAATTGGTGGCGGGGTTTGTAACACCTTGCATCCATGGAACTCGGGGGAGGCGGCTTAGTCTAGTTACTGTTATAAATACTTGCAGATTCCAATTTTTTTAATTGTAAAATTGCCTTTTAAAGTCTGGTTAAAGGACTTGAATTTGGAATTAAGTTTGGGTTTCGCTCATATTTTGTTTTTAAATTAGATTGGTGGTTTGATTCCGGGCGCTCCCAGTTCACCCAGCTGTAAATGGGTACCTAAGTTTACAACTTGGGGAAGTGAAGGCAGTCGAGTGCAGTACCGGCCATGCTGCCTCCTTTTGTACCGAAGGCTTAGTATACAGAATGCTGTATCCACCCAGTCCCAAATGGGCACATTTGCCTGTGGACTAACTTTTTTAATATCTTGTTAACACGTATCTATTGACGAATAGTGTAATATCTAAACTATTGCGCTACCTTACTACACGCTGAACACCTTTGCTGTTGAAGCCCTGCAATGTATTATAACAGGCATGGGCAACCCGCGGACCGAACCAAGATAGATGCAGCAATATTTATTAAAAAAATAATCTTCACACACAAGTTCGGCGCGATATCTTTGATGGGTTAACTGTTATGTGGCAGTGGGTCACTTAGGAATTAACTGAGGTTGGGGAAGTCCAAGCGGGGTCATGGGCGGTAGTCACACAGGTCAAAGGTAAAGGTCTCTTTTCTGCTGACAGACTGTCTTTCTCCATAGTACCTCATCCTTCATGCCTGCTCTATCTATTCTTGTCTGATTAGGTCTCTCCATATATATATATATATATATATATATATATATATATATATATAGAGAGAGAGAGAGAGAGAGAGAGAGAGAGAGAGAGAGAGAGAGAGAGAGAGAGAGAGAGTAGGAGAGAGAGAGGGAGAGAGAGAGAGAGAGAGAGAGACCTAAGCAGACAAGAATAGATAGAGCAGACTCAGGCATGAAGGATGAGGTACTATGGAGAAAGACAGTCTGTCAGCAGAAAAGAGACTTACCATGATCATAGCAACTATGACCATGATTATAACAACCACGACCATGATTATAACAACCACGACCATGATTATAGTAACCAGGACCATGATTATAACAACCACGACCATGATTATAACAACCACGACCATGATTATAACAACCACGACTATGATTATAACAACCACGACCATGATTATAACAACCACGACCATGATTACAACAACCACGACCATCTGGAAAACGATGTCGCTGTACGATGTCTGCCGCACGGCGGTTGCGCGCTAGCCAAGCACGAGCGTTCGGAACTTTCACGCCTCGTAAAATCAAAATACCAGACTCGCCCCAGCACCAAGGGCCCAAGATCTTTGTCTAATATACTATAAGACTAGCCTTGTCCTGTCGTTCTGGCCAGCCGAAACGGCACACCGTTTCAATGTCCCCGCGGAAAAAAATCGCAAAATTCGTAGAGTGGAAACAAACCTGTCCCATGTCGATGGTTTCTATAGGAACGCATTTATTAACGATTTTATTTACGCTGGCAACAACAGATGTCGCCAGACGCTGTCAGCCCGCCGGACGATTGCAGTTATCGTGACGGCCCCTTCCTCTCCCCACACTTTTCTCTTAGCCTACTTTTTTTTTAATGTTGTTTGGAATAGTAAAGGAAGGAAGATGAGTAAATAGAAGAAAGAAGGAGAAACAGACAATAGTTAGAGGTAACAGGTGGGGGGGGGGGAGCTAAGTTTCATCATGCGTCTGGATGCGCAGTTTCAACTTTACCAGATCATTTTCGGACCTTACCAGGATACAGTGTGTACTTATTCCTCTCCTAATGGCGAATATTTCTTAAAACTAATTATTCTAACCTTTATTCTATTCCTTCCTATAGTATATTAGATACTGTAAGTATCACAACCACGACCATGATTATAACCACGACTATGATTATAACAACCACGACCATGATTATAACAAATCACGACCATGATTATAACAACCAATACCATGATTATAAATAACCACTAATTACGATTATAAATAAACCACGACCATGATTATAACAACCACGACCATGATTATAACAACCACGACTATGATTATAACAACCACGACCATGATTATAACAACCACGACCATGATTATAACAACCACGACTATGATTATCTAATCTCTATTATGCTATAGGAAATCATTTGTATAAGACCGATATAGCTACAGAAAAAATAAAATATTTACATGTTGTTGTGTATTCTTATTACTGTTTGACTGCTGTTTGCAGGAAACCGATTTATTAACAAGTGTTCATTGCTAGTGCACCGACGTTAAATACAGGCATGAGCGCATTTCTCCAAATATTCCCTCCATTACTGTTTTGTCGAACTATATAGCGAACTGGGCACGATGGGCCCACGATCACTTGACTAATATACTATAGGACTAGCCGTGCGTGTATCTGTTCTGGGCAGCCGAAACGGCACAATCGTTTTTCATCAAACTTGGTGGCAAAAACGCAAAAAATTCGTAGAGTGAAAAAAACCTGGTCTCATGTCGATGGTTTCTTTAGGAAGACATTAATTAACGATTTTATTTACCCTGGCAAAAGATGTCGCTGTACGCTGTCTGCCGGCCGGACGATTGCAGTTATCGTACGGCTCCCACCTCCTCCCCCCACTTTTTCTCTTAGCCTACTTTTTTTTTTAATGTTGTTTGGATTAGTAAAGGAAGGAAGATGAGTAAATAGAAGAAAAACAAAAGAGGAAACAGAAAATAGTTAGAGATAACAGGTGGGGTGGAGCTGAGTTTCATCATGCATCTGGATGTGCAGTTTCAACGTTACCAGAGCATTTTCGGACCTTACGAGACAACAGTGTACTGTATACTTATTCCTGTGGCTGACTGTACAGTACATGGAAAAGGAGAAGAGATAAATAAATAATAACATCAATGCATGGAGAAGATAGAAAGGGAGAAGAGAAGGAGAAGATACATTATTATCCTTAAGAGGCGAGAGAGGAAAGGAAATGGCAGAGAGGGATAGTGAGAGGTGGAGGTATGAATGGAGGGATGTGTTTTTTAAAGTTCCCAGAAAACCATATTAAAATTTAATAAGGAAGAAAAAGTGCTAAATATGATGAGTAGTGTAATGGAGAGAGAGATATATAAATAAAGATTGAGATAGTACGGATAAAAATGGAGAGAGAGAGAGAGAGAAGCGGACAAACAAAAGACATAATACAAACAGATTCAAGGACACACAGAAAGACAGACAGATAGACAGACTTATGAAAGACAAAGATAACAGACACATACATACATACAGACAGACAGACATGACTACACAGTGTGAAACTAGACAGTGAAACAGACAGGAGGTTGACAAAAATAGACAGATTCATTCATGCACAAATAGACAATATGGCAACTAACATGACAGACAGACATACAGACAGCTGACTGACTGGTTCACATTAGACAAACAGGTAGACACACGCCAACAACGGATAAGACAGACAGATTTGACGACACAAAGAGTACAGACGGGCTCATAGTCAAATACCACGAACAGACAGTTGGGATGGCAATAGAAAGAACGGTTAGACTTGAGACAGATTAGAAGGCATTTATAAAGAAGAATAACACCAAATTGACCATAGATGCGTTAGTGAAGGTAGCTGGTCTTCCATCCACCAGCGTAAATAATAAGACGCATTGAAAACCACCACCCTCAGGCGGAAAGAACATCGATGGTCGGTCAGTCATGTGAAATGGGCCTAAAACTGACTAACGTAGATTATGACTATGATGTCTTAACACAGGTGATGACTTAAGCAGATGGTGATTAATTTAACCAGAATCAAGGTCACTTCTCTTCATAATATAATTTATCTCGCAATGATCATCGGTGATTCATAATATTTTTTTTATGATTTTAACCTCTCTTTATGGCGAATATTTCTTTAACTAATTATTCTAACCCTTATTCTATTCCTTCCTATAGTATACTAGATACTTACAGTACCTAATAACCAGGGCCATGATTATAACAACCAGGACCATGATTTTAACAACCACGACCATGATTATAACAACCACAACTATGATTATAACACCTAGGACTATGATCATAACAACCACGACTATAATTATAACAACCACGACCATGATTATAACAACCACGACCATGAATAACAACCACGACTATGATTATAACAACCACGACCATGATTATAAAAACAACGACTATGATTATAACTCATGACTCTGATTATAACAACCACGACTATGATTATAACAACCACGACTATAATTATAACAACCACGACCATGATTATAACAACCACGACCATGATTATAACAACCACGACTATATTTATAAATAACCACGACTATGATTATAACAAATCCACGACCATGATTATAACAACCACATTTAATCATGATTATAACAACCACGACTATGATCATAACAACCACGACTATAGATCATAACAACAACGACCATGATTACAAAACACCACGCACTAAGGATTATCACAACCATGACTTATGATTATAACAACCACGACCATGATTATAACAGCCAATGACTATGATTATAAATAAATCCACGACCATGATTATAAATTTCAAATCCACGACTATGATTATAACAACCACGACCATGATTATAACAACCGCGACCATGATTATAACAACCACGACCAGGATTATTATAAATCCACTTAATTATGATTATAACAACCGCGACCATGATTATAACAACCACGACCACCATGATTATAACAACCACGACCATGATTATAACAACCACGACCATGATTATAGCACTCACAACCATGATTGTAACAAGCACGACCATGATTATAGCACTAACGACCATGATTATAACAACCACGACCATGATTATATCAACACGAATATGATGATAACAACCAAACCATTATAGCAACCACGACTATGATTATAAAAACCAGACCATGATTATAACAACCACGACCATGATTATAACAACCACGACATGACAATCACGACCATGATTATAATAACCACGACTATGATTATAACAACCAACCATGACATAACAACCACGACCATGATTATAACAACTAATGACTATGATTATAACAATCACGACCATGATTATAACAATCACGGCCATGATTATAATAACCACGACCATGATTATAACAACCGACCATTATTATAACAACCGACCATGATTATAATAACTACACATGATTATAACAACCACAACCATGATTATAACAATCACGACCATGATTATAATAACCACGACTATGATTATAACAACCACAACCATGATTATAACAACCACGACTATGATTATAACAATCACGACTATGATTATAACAACCACGACTATGATTATAACAACCACGACCATTATTATAACAACCACGACCATGATTATAACAACCACAACCATGATTATAACAATCACGACCATGATTATAATAACCACGACTATGATTATAACAACCACAACCATGATTATAACAACCACGACTATGATTATAACAATCACAACCATGATTATAACAACCACGACTATGATTATAACAATCACGACTATGATTATAATAACCACGACTATGATTATAACAACCACAACCATGATTATAACAACCACGACTATGATTATAACAACCACAACCATGATTATAACAACCACGACTATGATTATAACAATCACAACCATGATTATAACAACCACGACCATGATTATAACAACCACGACCATGATTATAACAACCACAACCATGATTATAACAACCACGACTATGATTATAATAATTATGACCATGATTATAATAACCACGACCATGATTATAACAACCACGACTATGATGAATACCCCTAATATACTCTAAGACAGGGGCTCTCAACCAGGGGGGAATTCCCCCCAGGGGGGGAATTCAGGTTTACAGGGGGGGGGGGGAACTGATTCGGGAGCAAGAGATATGTTCGATGAGAAATCAATCACAGAATTTTGGCCCTTGATGTGCGATTCCTACCCAAAAGTGGCAGAAAGAGCTATCCGTGCATTGCTTCCGTTTGTGTCGACATATCTTTGTGAGTCAGGCTTTTCAACTCTGTTGCAAGTTAAAACAAAGCAACGTAGTAGATTAGAGGTAGAAAATTACCTGCGTTGTGCCCTTTCAAGCACTCCTCCGCGTATCCCAGAATTGGCGAAGAAAAAACAATCACAGGTTTCTCATTACTGTAATCTTCATCTGAATAAAATTAATTACAAATTTACAATATCCTGGTATTCTATTGAACTTTTTGTTTATTGCATTATGCTTCAGTTTGGTCTGTTAAGTAATTCATTATAAATAAAAAAAAACCTATTTTACTTTTATTCAAGTTTTATAAATCCATCAACATTTTCAATTGGCATTTAATTTGTAAAACTCCACTATAAAAATAATCCATGTAAAATTGTAAATGTATATGTACTAATATGGAAAAAATAAAGGATTTTCAGTATTATATGCATATTATTTGGAATGCACTTTTTGAGGCAGACAATCTTGGAAAGGAGGGGGAATGACATTCTGACATATGGTGAAAAGGGTGCATGGGGCAAACAAGGTTGAGAACCACTGCTCTAAGAAATGGTTTATTAATTGTATGTATATTATGTATGTGCTCCATTTATATACATTATTTATTCAGCGTGTGGCAATGTATTTACCATGTCCCACACGCTTAATTAATGTGCCTGGCGACATATGGAAGCTGCTAATGTATCACTTGCCATATGTCGCCTAAAAGGCTAGTTGACCCCCAGACAGAGTAAGGAGCGCCACCTCCCTTGTGTATCTGTTTATCCAGGAAATAAAACCTACGAAAACTCTACAGGTGTTTGTGTTCGCTCCTGTAGATAGAACTTGATACCCAGAACACATGCATGGCTCAGTGTGTCATTTAACTGGATCATTATACAAGTGAAGTGTAAAGTTTGTGGCAAGACCGGCTTATGGACCCCTGCTCTGTGTCAACCACCGCTAATGGCCGTCTCTTCAAAGAATTTATAGCAACTTTGAGTAGTGTCAGTGACAGTGATTTCCTGTGAAGTGTTTAGTGCCATAACTGTGTGACCTTGTTCTAAAGGATTCCCAAGGTGTAAGGCATGTTCAGGGCATGTGTGAGGAGTAGAGTTCAGTGCACCCTCCTCTGACCGCGTCCAGAGGGTAACTGCCGACTGACTGCGAGTCGCCCCCTCCACCCCCTCACAGCGAGATACTGCCCGAGGGCTGCACACACACACACACACGTACGAACACACTGACTGCGGCCATTCCTTTATATATATTTTATATATATAATCTACTTATCTGTGCATTTAATTAATTTTTTGTCTCAGATCTTGTTGATACGACGGGCTGACCCGTCAACACTGATTTAAGATACAGTACACAGATGAAGTAATTATGTCTCGTGCCTTACGCAGTCGTGGAGCCAACGCCTGAATGAGTCAGTCGGATGACAGCTCGGCATAGATGGATGACCAGGCTGAACAGGACGCTCCAGTTCCTCCCACCACATGGCGTAGCCCTTCACCTCGATCTTCTGCGTTGTCTTCAGAGATAATTGCTTTAATGAAGTTTATGAGGGATGAAAGGTGTCACGACTTTGCTAAAAGACGTGTGGAGGACGAAGAAAGAAGGCAAGCAGAGGCAGAGAGAGACCACCAACGGAGATTGGAAGACAGTGCACGGTTTGAAGCTTTGATATCTCGCCTCACTGTTAACCAAGCCCCTGGCTCTAACACTGCCTCGGTATCGACTGGTTCAGATACCTCATCAATGCTTCCTTCATGCCCCACCTAAAGCGGCTGCTCAAACACAGCCCATCTTGAAGCCTGATGTGAATTTCCAGACTTTTCGTGAATGGCGGCGACGGTGGACTGATTATGCTACAATGGTGGATCTCCAGAGTTTGTCACAGCCTAAACAACTTATTCAGCTGCATATGTGCTTGTCCTTGGAAACTCAGCGTGTCTTGGAACATACGTTGCAGGTACCTCCGACCTCTTCGTTATCTGTAGAGGAGGTACTGGATATTCTACAACGGCACATCAAAGGGCAGCGGAATGAAGCTCTACGCAGGAGGGAATTGTTTAGCTGTAGACAGATGGAGGGCAGACTTTTGATGCCTTTTATGTACGACTCAAGAGAGCCTCGGAAGAGGTAGATATATGCCCAGGTAACCACCAGCAGTGCGAGGAGACCCAGTTGAAGCAGGTGATCCTGATGGGTGTTAAGGACGAGGAGCTTGTCCAACGCCTCACCTCCCTTGACTCTTCCTCTTCTCTTAAGGATGTGTTGACGATATGTCGCTCCTATGAGGCTGCCAGGTGTGCCACCTGTGCCATCCGAGCTCCCCCTACAGCTGTACGCGCTGTGTCCCGGTACAAGAAGGACAAGAAGTCTACTCCAACGCCTTCGCCCACCATGCCCACGCCTGGCTCCTTTTGTAACAACTGTGGTAAGCAGCACGGAACACAGGTGTGTCCAGCTGCTGAGTCTACCTGCAACAGTTGTGACCGTAAGGGCCACTGGTCACTCACAGTACGGTGCCCAGCCAAACGCGTCCAGTGCAATGTGTGCAGTCGTCTGGGCCACTACGACAAGTGTTGCCCTACCAACAAACCCAAGGGACAGCGTCGGCGGAAGCTTCAGCGCCCTTCCACCAGTGAGGGCCGCCTACAGTCTTCCAATCAGAAGCATGACGACCCTGGACAACGCTCGAGCCATATTAGGAAGGTGTGCTCCCCTTCGCATCCCAGGACCAATGTTCCCCAGCACATCAGCGTCATCGTGACCTATGGCAGTGTGTCATCCCGTCTTCAGATGTTGCCCGACACCGGCGCTGATGCTACAGTCATCGGTCCCCAGCATTTGCAATGCTTTGGGCTCTCTCCAAGTGATTTAGGACCGCCACCCAAGGATCTCGGCTTCACGGCAGATGGTTCACAGATGACCCCAGCCCTAGGTTCACTCCAAGCACAGGTCACCTTTGGCAACAGGTCGTGTCAAGCCTGGATTGATGTGCATAACGGTGTCCCGACTCCTTTGCTGTCCTACAGACATTGTCAAAAGTTGGCCATCATCTCCCAGGGCTTCCCCAAACCTATTCTTGAGTTAAAACACGCCAACAGGGTGCACGAAGGGAGCAGCAACTACCCTGCTGTCGCCCTACCCTTACCTCTTGCCAGTGACGCCTCTCCTTCGGATGCTCGGAAGTACTTCCTGAAGGAATTCAGCGACGTTCTGGTGACCAAGTCCGCTCTGGAATCCAAGCCTCTCAAGAAGATGGTAGGCCCCCCCCATGAGGATCCACTTGAGGGACGATGCGAAGCCCTTCGCTATCTACACCCCTCGACTGGTTCCCCTGGCCTTCCGCGAGGCGGTCAAAAACGAGCTGGACTCCATGGTCGCCCAAGAAATTATTGCACCAGCCGGTGATGACCCGTCTCCATGGTGTCACCCTATGGTAGTCGTCGCAAAACCCAAAGGTGGTGTTCGGATCACCACTGACCTCTCCAAGCTCAACAGCCAGGTGTCTCGTCCTGCGCACCCTTTTCCCACGCCCTTTGCAGCTATACGCAGTGTGAACCCGAAGGCGCGCTTCTTCACGACGATGGACGCCCTGTGTGGATAATTGGCAGATAGAGCTTGCCGAAGAAGATCGACCACTTACAACTTTCATCACCCTGCATGGACGTTACAGTTATTGCCGTGGCCCCATGGGATTTGCCGCTACATGAGACGCTTTCTGCCTTCGAGGTGATATGGCTCTAAAAGGTCTGGCAAACTGTGTGAAAGTGGTCGACGACATACTCGTGTACGATGAGGATTACATGGATCCAAAAGAAAAGGTCCGCTCAAGACTTTGCTATGAGCGTATAGGGGGGAGGGAGGTGTATGTATATTATGTATGCTGTATGTATATTATGTATGCTGTATGTATATTATGTATGCTGTATGTATATTATGTATGTGCTCCATTTATATACATTATTTATTCAGCCTAGCTAGCAGCGTGTGGCAATGTATTTACCATGTCCCACACACTTAATTAATGTGCCTGGCGACATATGGAAGCTGCTAATGTATCACTTGCCATATGTCGCCTAAAAGGCTAGTTGACCCCCAGACAGAGTAAGGAGCGCCACCTCCCTTGTGTATCTGTTTATCCAGGAAATAGAACCTACGACAACTCTACAGGTGTTTGTGTTCGCTCCTGTAGATAGAACTTGATACCCAGAACACATGCATTAATATGAAATCAAAGTAAGGAAAAAGATGTCAATAACATACAACTATAAAGTTCAACCCTTGGCTTTACTCAACTGCAATTCACTCATATACTGTACTCTTACTACTTCTTACAACACTGCTGGTGGTACCTTACATTAACAGTTAAGACAAACTCACATATGATACCTTCACAGCATTGTTGTTAGTACATATGAGATGCACTCACAACACACATGTTATTACTGATACAAACAAGTTTACCTGAGTTCACTTCCCAACATGGGATAATTATATTCCAGATAATTATTCCCAATCAAATACAACAAACACTGTAGACCAAATAACTTCCAGGAGTGTCCCAGGGTAGAACACTCAACAACTGATGACTGATGTTACGATCCGTGGTAGTCGAACACGTGGCGAGAGTCTGGGGTCTAGCCCCCACGATGCATGGAGCAAATTAATCCTGCCGAATCGGCGACATCGTCCATTACAGCTAACTGTTAGGTATCCACCGACCCCGGGCAGCCAGTGGGGAGTTCAAATAACCCACACGCTGGATCTGAGACAAAGTTGGAGAGCGTTATGGGAAGCATGGTGATGACTCAATCACAAGAATCTTTCGTCTGGCAACGACAGGCGACATTTACGTTACTAGTAATTCTTACACTGAGTAAATGACAATTTCACATGAACATGAACACTGACACTCACAAAATTGACTAAGTCAAACTGAATGACAATATCGACGGGAACACACTCTTACATACCTGAGACAAAGTTGGAGAGCGTTACGGGAGGGCATCTCCCTCCTCGGCATGGGTTTATATACCCGTGAGTTGCCAGAGGTGGCTACTCACGCAATGACAAAAATTACATACAAACCCACTGTTACACATTCAAAGATGACCCTCAGTTGACACGGCCTGACGAATTACTTAAGTTGATTTACATAAACTAATTCAAGATTGAGCTTGCCAGTAGAAAGTGGAATATACTTATTGACAACTGAGTACAAAAGGCGGGGCTTACGGAGAGGGATCCTTGGTGAAAAACGCGTTTCTTCCTAGGGATGTTTTGCGGACGTGAAGTATAATAAGAATCAACATGTTTAAAACAGACCAGCAGTCAATGTGACCATGACACCCCTATGGATTCTCTTGGCCACTCAACTTTTGAGATGCTGTTTGGTAGGAAGGTTAGGGGGCCTTTAAAACTAGTCAAAGAGAGTTGGCTTAATCCTACTTCTGACCATACTACCATAGTGTCAGATTACCTTAAAGACTTCAAAACACCTTGAGTAGAGTAAGCAAATTCGAAAAAGAGAACCTGTTAACGTTTCAGACTTAGATGAAACATCACTATGACAAACATGCCAAGATTAGAGAGTCCTAGCCTATTTCCCTATTCCTGGTTCTCCCAAGTCAGCAAAGTTCCATGGCCCCTACGCAATGCAGAAGAAAATTAATAAAGTTAACTGTACAATTTCGATCCCAGAACGTAGGAAGGTCACCCAGCTTACCCATATAAATCTACTCAAATCTTATCTAAGTAGAGAACCTGCCGAGGAATCCCCGAAATTACCCTGTAACATTATACCAGCTGTAGATACTTTTACGCCGTCTCTTAATTTACTTTAATAACCAGGTTCTAGGTGTAACCAAACAAAAAAAGTGAAGTAAATTAAAAGGGAATAAAAATAAATAAAGTAAACCTTTAAGAATTTAATCAAATTTAATATTAACACAATAAAGAGCCTCGTAGGCTGTCACAACAAATTGATTCACTATCGAAACCTTTAAGACAGAAATGATACTAAACATAGAAACATCAAAAGAAAAATAAAGCATTGGGTTACGTTAACACTACATAAACATATAAAATAACTAACACTGAAATTAACTAACGTGAAACAACACTGAATTTCTTAAATGTAACTAAGCAAGCACTGATGGACACATATGAGACATAAATAGATACTTACATAGATATACCACATTGGTGGCCACAGGAACAACACAGAAATAAAATGAAGTATAAGTAACAGGTGACAAGTGTCACTCAAAACAATGTGAACTGAAGGACAAGAGGACTGGACTGAACTCTGTCTACAGGTGGAGTACTATATATAGGGTCGTTTCCCGCCAATGCGACCAGCCCGTGAAACATGGGTCGTTTAACGATGCAGATGGTCGTTAGAGAAACAAAGAATGCTTGTTACAATACTAAATGAAGAAATAAGATGGGCTTGAACAAATAATAACAGTTAAAACCTTAACAGCACAGGGTAAGGTGACTAGATTATATAATAGTAAATATAACACATCATTACAGGAATAATATGGAACAACATGGAAGCATGTTATATAAAAAAATAGAAAAATACGACACGGTCTTAACAATACTAAAGACCCAACGACTCCATGGAGTGGTATGGTAAACTCTGAAATTATAAACAACCTAGCGGCGTACTCAGGATATCTTACCCCAAACCAACTCAAAGATGTGGCCACCCTAATTAAAAGTAACCCTATAGTATTCTCAGACACCCTTGGTCACTGTGCCATAATAAAACATGATGTTGAATTAACACCTGGAGCCCTTCCTATACGCCAGGCTCCCTACAGACTCCATCCGAAGAAACGGCAGCAGATGAGAGACGAGGTGGACTACTTGTTGAAGAATGGCCTGGCAGTTCCAAGCAGCTCCCCCCGGGCTTCTCCTTGCCTTCTTGTGCCCAAGGAAGGTGGCAAACTACGCCAATACACCGACTACTGCCGAGTTAACTCAGTGACAGTTCCAGATTCCCATCCCATACCAAGAATAAATGATTTAATTGATTCAGTTGGTCAATCAAAACCATTTCAAAACTAGACTTACTTAAAGGTTACTATCAAGTAAGACTCTCTGAAAAGATCAGTCAATCTTGGCATTTATAACTCCTTTTGGCCTCTATCAGTGTTTAGCTATGTCTTTTGGGACGAGGAATAGTCCAGCCACCTTCCAAAGACTTATGAATTACCTCTTGCTAGACCTCGAAGATGTTCTTATGTACTTGGATGACATTCTGGTCCTTTGAGAGACTCAGTACCACCATCTAGTACAGCTGTCGTCCGTCCTGCAGAGGTTGGAGAATTCGCACCTGACCATCAACCTGGCCAAGACCACCTTCTGCAGAGCTAATGTGACCTACCTAGGACATGTGGTCGGCCAGGGCCATGTACGACCAAAGAAGGCCAACATCGAAGCCATCCTAAAGTACCCTGCCCCTACAACTCGGAAGGCTCTCATGTGTTTCCTGTGCATGGTGGGGTTTTACCGTCACTACTACCCTAACTTTGCTGCTGTCGCCGCGCCTTTGACCCATCTCATCAGTGAGAGAAAGTCTCCTTCCGCTGGACTACTGTCTGCCAGGACTTCTTTGAACAACTGAAGCAGTTCCTGGTCAGTGATCCTGTACTGATGTCCCCTAACTTTGATCTTCCCTTCATCCCTCAAACTGACGGCAGTGGCCATGCTACAGGGGCCGTTCTACTGCAGGAGGATGATAAAGGGGTACTACATCCTTTTGCCTATCACTCTGAAAAACTAAAAAAAACACCAACTGGCATACAGTACCATTGAAAAAGAACTACTCAGTATCATCTCTGCAATAAAAAAGTATGAGTGCTATCTATATGGCACTTGACCCCTGCTGCTTTATACGGATCACATCCCCTTGACTTTTTTGGATCCGAACAAGTTTTCAAAACTAGCGTTTCCTCCATTGGTCCTTGAGTCTGCAACCCTACGACATCACAATAAGGCACATCAAAGGGAAGGATAACTTGTTAGCTGACGCATTATCCAGAACCTGCTTATCATCGCTCATTGGGATATAATCTTCATTTTCATAGCTGATTCTTCCTCATGAAGATCCAACTTAAAGGGAGGGGGGGAGATGTGACGACTATGTCCCCTCCTCACTCTACCACCATAACCATCACTTGCTCCAACTGGACACCAGGAGAAGAAACTGCTTCACGAATCTACTTGACCCCAGTGAGCACAGTTTCAGAACCAGTTTCCTATCCTACTATGAGACCAGTTTCCCATCTTACTATGAGACCAAGATTTATTTTTACAGGGATTAGCCCACCAGGGCACAGGTCACTGATCCACATCGGGGCCTGGGGGACGAAATGTAATAATAATAATAATAATTCATAGTAAATAGAATTTATAATAAAAAATACAAAATTGAAAATGAAATAATAAAATAATAATGATAATAATAATAATAAGAAGAACACTGTAATAATAATAATAATAATAATAATAATAATAATAATAATAATAATAATAATAATAATAATAATAATAATAATAATAAAGAACCAAAAAGAAATACAAAAATGAAAAAAAAAGATCAAAAGTTGGAAATAATATATGTATGTTGTGTTGTCAATATTAAAAGAAACAATTGAGACCCTGCAATTGTGTGTAAATGAGGCAGAAAGTCAAATCAGCAATCTGGGATTTGGTCAAAATTTTTGTGATGCCATATGGCAGCAGGGTCTACCATTGGACAACACATTATGCTTCCAAATGTATTTGCCTGGTAGGTGGAGTCTCATCTCTGCGGCCTTTGGTGTTTCTCTTCTCCCGGGGCGTGGACAACGAATTGTATTAAGGACTACTGCTGGAGGTGTTGTGGTGGTTTGATGGTAATCCCTGGTTCCTTGTGGTTGGTCATCGCAACCTAGACTTGCTATCTGAGCTGCCATTTTCTATCAGGCTTTTGTGTTGTTGTACTGTATATAATATATGTATTTAATGTATAATGTAAGAACAACCGTGTAAAGGATTGCCAACACGGTTTTATGCCGGGGCGCTCCCGTTTAACACAATTACTCGAGGTACTAGATATTTGGACCCATGTTTTGGAACAAGGTGGTAATATCGACAATATACCTAGATTTTGCCAAGGCTTTCGACAGTGTACCCCATAAAAGGCTGAAAATGAAACTGGAAGGGTACAGGATTCAGGGAAATGTCCTACCGTGGATAGATGACTTTCTACATGATCGCAAGCAGTGTATTGGGCCCGTTGTTGCTGTTAACTTTAAAATCTCTCAACCCGTTTTCTCTCAATTTCTTACTTCATTCATTTTCTCCATTAGTTCTGTCTAGTTATTTCATTTCATATAGTTACTTCATAACCTCTGACCTTTGATAGCATGGGGAGGGTTAGGACACATGGGTTACTGTAATTCTTGTATCAAGCAATGGACAAGAATAAAGGTAGATACTGAGGGAAAATGATACTCCTAACATACTCTAAAAATGGTGTATTAATATGAAATTAAATTTGGTTAAAGGTGTCATTAACATACAACTTCAAGGATCAACTCCTTGGCTTTACTCATCGGCAATTCCAATTAGATACACTAGCTTCTTACATCATTACTGGTTGTACATTTAAAAGAACACACTACATGACAAGCTTACACACGGCACACTCGAGCACCAGCAATACAGTACCTGAGATTCTCAACTCTTAATCACTCACAGGACTCTAGGAACATACCAACGATACTACTTTAACATTATCAGGTTGGCGGACGGCTGGCCTGGCTGAGCCTGGCTGGGCCGCGTGGATATTTTTTTCTTTATTTCTTTTATCCTCTTCAGCACAGATGGGCTCGTTAGCCGCTTGGGCTATCGGTCACGTCTCTGTTACGCACTGTTGGCAAGTACAGGGCATGCACCGGTGTTGGTCACGCCTGGTCTTGAAAAAGCTCACACTCGGTGCCGTCACAACCCTTTCTGGTAAATTGTTCCAAGAGTTCACAACTCTCACTCCGAAAAAGTTTGCCCTCACAGTTTTCTGGACCTGCGGCTTCTTCAATGTTGAGCTGTGACCCCTTGTGGGGCGAGCGTCCGCCAGCTCCAAGTATGGACACTCGACTGAGTAGTGCCTCTTGAGATGCTTTTACACCTCAATTTGGTCATTCCTTGCCCGTCTGTAGCATAAGCTAGGCAAATTCAGGCACTCCAACCTCTCAGAGTAGTTGAGGTGCCGAAGTGCAGGCACCAGTCTGGTGGCCCTTCTTTGAACATTTTCAACAAACTGACAGTCCCTGGCATATATCGGGGACCAGACAGGGTGACAGTACTCCAGATGGGGAAGCACTTCACTCTTGAAGATCGTTACGAGGGACGGACCGTCTAGATATTTGAGCGACCTTCTTATAAGACCCAATAATTTATTTGCTTGATTTACCTTCTTCTTGCAATGGCCCGAGAACTTCAGCTCATTGTCAACATACACACCTACAGGTAGGTCCTTCTCACTTTCAATCTCAAATAGTGCAGTTTCTTCATCCCGTTGGGACATATGATACGCCTCCTTAACCGTTGGTACGCCCCAGGAGCATCCTCTTACACTTAGTGACATTGAATCTCAGCAGCCATTTCTTCGACCATTCTTGGAGCTCACAGAGATCCTTCTGCAGCTTTTCACAGTCTGCTTGGTTCATGATTTCCCAAAATAACTTGGCGTCATCCACAAACATTTATATGAAGGAATGTACAACGTCAGGCATGTCATTTATGAAACAAACAAACAGCAGTGGGCCTAATACACTGCCCTGTGGTACCCAGCTTGTGACAGGTACAGATGATGATTTCGTGCCATTTATAACCACACACTGCTTCCGGTCATGTAGAAAGTCTTCTATCCGCGCTAGGACATTTCCCCGAATTCCGTACCCGTCCAGTTTGATTTTCAGCCTTTCGTGGGGTACACTGTCGAAAGAAAGGGCAAAATATAGGTATATAATGTCGATATTACCACCCCGTTCCAGAATATGGGTCCAAATATCCAGTACCTTGAGAAATTGAAGCAGGAGCGCCCCGGCATAAAACCGTGTTGGCAATCTTTTACACGGTTGTTTTGTAGTAGATGTTCCATCGCGGCATCTCTGATAATACTGTCAAGTACTTGACATATTATGCTGGTCAGGCTCACCGGTCTATAGTTGTTTGTGGAGTGACGATCGCCCTTCTTGAAGATAAGACTTACGTAAGCCACTTTGCAATCCAGGCATTTACAAAACAGGATCTTCAGGGGCTCGGCAAGCTCGTTGCACATATGCACAACTCTCTTAGCACTTTGGGATGCACCATGTCAGGGCTGGGAATATTATGGACCTTTAGCTTTAACAGTTTATTTCTAATACCCTCTTCTGTGAACACAATGTGGGTCTGTGCTGCGTCGAACCGTCTGTCCTCAAACGCAGGAAGGTTAATCGCATCCTCTATTGTGAACACCGAGGAAATGAAGCTGTTCAATGACTCAGCTTTATCCTGGTCAGAATCTGCGTAACTACCATCTTCAAGCCTCAGATCTGATACTCCTACTTGCGTTTTTAATTTCGACTTTGCATAGCGGTAAATCGCCTTAGACTAGACCTCGCTTGCAACCAGCCTCTGGAATTCCTTTTCAGCCCTTCTACACTCTGTCTTTGCTTGGTTTCTGGCTCTTGCATACATCCTCCTGTCATGCTCATCGTTTGACCCAACCCAAGTCTTGAATTTCTTATTTTCTTCATAACTTTGTAAACCGCCGCATGGTTGATGTGTAGGGATCCCTTCGTATTCCTAGTGGCACTGGGTTTGGTCTTGGGTATATATTTTTCGATCTAATGGGTCACTTTACTAGTTATGATATTCAGGGTAGTGTCTGCGTTCTTGTGTCTTAATGAGTCAGGCCAGTGGGTACCCCATCATCTCTTCCCTCATCCCGTTGTAATTTCCCTTGTAATATTTGCACTTTGGCCTGGCTTTATCTTGAACTAGGTAACAGTTAAATCTGAATGACAACACTATATGGTGACTGGTGCCAACTGGGGCAAGGTGTTTCAGTTTGGCCACCATACCCTCTTCGTTTGTTATGATGAAGTCTAGTGGCTTGGGTGTTTGCTCCCGTCTGTAATGTTTCGGGTCTGTAACATGTTGGAACAGAAAATTATATCTCAGAGTTTCTACAAAAAGAGTAGCAGGGTTATTCAAGTCATTTGGGGTGGACTCGTTTCTCCAGTCTATGTCGCCATAGTTAATGTCTCCCATGATAAGGAGGTGGCTAGGGTTGAGCATTACTGCGTTGTCTATTTAGGCTCTTAAGTTTCTTTGATTTAGTGGGCCACAGTTTGGGGATCTGTAGATACACCCGACAATAAGTAAGTCCTCTCCCTTTAATTTAATTTTACACCACTTGGACTCTTCAAAAACTTCCTCTCCCTGTACCCTCGCCTGGCTGGCTCTAAGGTCTTGCCTAGCATAGATTACCACGCCCCTCTTGCAAGTTTCTTGAGAAAGGTTCGGAAATTAGTCATATCCAGGAATACCGAACTCGTTCCTCTGGGTCGAGTCTCCTGTTCATGTACAACAGTTCTACGGCTGGAAGGCGGAGCTGGTGTCACCTCCCGGGTGGCGGGTAGAGTGGGTGGAGGGTGCACTACTGCCCCCTGGCTCTGTGTCGGCACACTTGCTTCCTCTACCCTCCATGTACACCTGTCCCACTTCCTCCTCGAGTCCTCCATCCTCTGCTTCAAGCCCTGCAGGAGCTTCTTGTGCTGTACCCTCTGTATTAACGTGCGATCTGGGTGAATGAATACACTCCGAGATGCCTCGCTCCTTGCTAAGTCTTTTGCCTGCCGCATAACCTCCCATTTCTCCTCTTCACTCACTAGTGTGGGTCCTGAGGGGGGAGGCTTACCCCACTGCTTTTGTCCCAGCCTCCTCACATTTGAGGTGTTGGTGGCATCTTCAAAATCTCTGTACAAATATTCTTAAACTGCATCTTCTCATGTGTTATCCTACTCGCAGTTCCCTTCGCCTGGCTTAAAGGGACTTCATAAACTATTACATTGTTACTGCGCTGGAAACGTTCCCGTTGTTCTTCCTCTCCCCTAACAGTACGTCTGCTAATTGTCATTTCTTCGACACACTTCTTCAGAGTCCCTAGCTGGTGTAGAGCCTGTTCTGATCCTGCATTACTCTCTGCCACCTCCCGTGGCCCTGACAGGGCCTCAGCATAACTCCTCTTAGCAACCACCTCCATTCTGTCGACTACTTCCTCAGTCTTATCAAGGATCTTTTTCCCAACTTGTTCTAGTTTGGCAACCAGCAAGGATCCAGCTTCATCTATTTTCGTCCTTAGGTAACTCGTTCCCCTATGGCTTGCAATCGCCTCTTTCACATTGACTATGCAGTCAAGGTAATACCAGCAACAACCTTCTGCTTTACGGAAACTTTCATCTTCCTAAATACTGCATTTGCCAGGCCTGTATCATCTATATCCATTGCCCCCCTGCAGTAATTACATATCATACCCTTCATGGTTGTTGTTGTTGTGGGGGGAGGGGAGGGGGGGTGCTGACTGTGTATAGGTCTATACCTATTTAAAAAAAACAGTACTTAGCTGCCCTCTGTTGATTTTAACCTCCCCTGTTGCCTTTAGAGTGTTCTTCTGTTCTTCTTCTGTTTCTTTTTAGTTCACTTCAGCGATTTGTCGGTATTTATGTGCTATCTCTATGTACACTGCATTTTGCTATGATTAACGGATTTTATACGCCCACTCAGTCCTTTAGAAACACAGAAAAAGAAATTAAAACTTATTTTGGGGCGGTAATAGAATGCCTTTTAGGATAGCCAAGCCTGTTGATTTTTTTTATTTATTTCTTATTTTAACTATTATTTCCTTATACTTTCTTTCCCATATCTTATCAAAGACTATATCTCTTTGTGCTATCACTGTGTACACTGTATCTCCCTGTGAATGATGTATTATAGGCATAGTTTCAGTCCATGAGAAACCACACAAACCATATAAAATTAAAAGTCTCTGTGGAACCTATAACACGACTTGGTTTCTGCTGGCAGTGGTGCCTTTCCAGCTTGCTTCCCAATTTGTATTCACTTTAAGTTATTTACAACCTCTTCCGCGGTCACTGATGACACTATGAACTGATTTAACTAAAGGCACAGTTCTACACTCCCTGGTTGGCCGTTATCACAGCCATGACCACAACTCCGTAAAAACATAAAATCAAAGTTTTGTCATATGGCAATGATTTTGTGGTTGTAGGCCTCTTGACCTGGGCTGTACCTCCAACTCGATGGAGATTGAGTTTTCACAGTCGTGGTCTGACCACGTAAGGGGACAGATGTGTGCCCATAGGTGATCCTGTCCTCCCGATCGTCACACAAAGGCCACTTCAGTCTCTTTACCCCTTTGCCGGCAAGTGTTGCCAGCGATGGGGTCGACGTAAACGCCCCAGAAGAGGCGTCCCCTCTCTCATGGATACAGACATTTCTTATATGCATAGTCATAATGCATCCCACACCCTGCAAGAGTCAGCCCTCAGTGATAGTGACAGTAACAGTAATGTTTCTATGGGAGACACTTGCCGGAGTGGCAACACCAATGCCAAGGGCAGAGAGCTTCCCCTCGCCACCCACCCCTTTGCCAACCAACCAAGTAAGCTGAATCTGCACTTCCCCAAGGAATTACTGAAAACCGTCGAGGAACAGTTT
This sequence comes from Homarus americanus, assembly GCF_018991925.1. Classification (NCBI taxonomy): domain Eukaryota; kingdom Metazoa; phylum Arthropoda; class Malacostraca; order Decapoda; family Nephropidae; genus Homarus; species Homarus americanus. Next base: position 25,380 of record NW_024717326.1, on the reverse strand, counting down.
AATAGGACAACAAAGTATTGGAGACAACGCCGTCTCACCATTCAATTCCGAAAAGGTAAAAACTGTAACTATATCAAGTGTCAGACACCTGAGGTCTATGAAACACTTAGTACTGTTGGATTTGATGGGGTTGTCCTCGTGCCTCCCTGCTGATGCAGCGGAATGTTGCCACATCCTGTCATAGTTAAATGGAAGGGGAGGGAGTGCCCAACCACTGTTGAGGCCCACCCAGACCTCCGTCCACTGTATGCAGAACCATATCACCCCGGGCCTGCTTTTTGTGTCATCTGCTCCCATTGGGGTCACCTTTTCACTGCCTGCTGCTGACGTGATCGTCCCAGATGTCGTTTTTGTTCACGTAACCATCACTCCTCGGTCTGTGCCCAGAAAATCAAAGACCACCTCAATGGGGGTGGTGTGGGCTATGTTTATGACCCCGGTGTTGTAAATGTGGTGGCTGGCACAATGCTGACTCACGGCAATGCCCCAAACGTCCGCCTGTCCCAGGAGAAAAGCCTCCCCGAAGGCTGCGTCAACCTTATCCTCCCCCCCCCCCAGCCAACCGGGCTGCATCCCTCTGCATCCCCCTGTCTCCAGCAACGCCTTCAACAACACCTGCCCCTGCCTGGCCTCACCTGGCTGCAACACAGCAGTCCCGGCCATCTCCGAACTTTACTACAACTGGGCCTCCTCACCGTCTCGACTCTGGCGCTATCAGGCCTTGTGCTCCCACAGGTGGACCCCCACAACCCCCTTCCAACCTACACAGACTACCCCTGCCTCCCGCTGCTACCCAGTCACCCCCCCTCTTCTGGTTTGACAGAAGCTGGTAGCCCCCCTGTGTGCCCCTCTTGCTCACGGCCTACTCCACTGCCGCCTGGCATCACTGCTGGCATGGCACCTACCGAGCCTGCCCCGGTGTGCCTGGCTGCCCCCGTCCACCCACCGCAAGCCACGCCTGCTCATGGAGCTGAGGACACCACCCCCGGCTCCCCGTCCCCCACCGGCATGCCGGCACCTGGGGCCCATCCACTCCAGTTCTCCACATCAATTGACCACCATGAGGACATGCCAGTGACCTACGTATCTACACCAAGATGGAGGTCCCCTACCAGCCTCTCGATGTCCCCCTTGAAGCCGACACTACCGACGTACACACCATCACAATCACACTAATAGGTATGTCCCTCAATATTGTCAATGCCTGTGGCCTGACACTTGACATTATTAGGGACCTGCCACACTTTGCCATAAACAGATAAATTGTACCAGGTATTTTTCCCCACACACTCATCATTCTGTCACTTTATGTAACTTGCTGACAAAACCCATGACCCTTCAGGCTTTTACTTCCTTAATGCATGAGTCATAAAGGCAAGCATGAACTCTGCATGCTTCCCAGATGGGTGCTGTAAACGCTTCTGCACTTCACCTTGCACAGGATGTAAGGGGGTGCCCAATAAACCAGCCCCCTCGGGGGCAATCTAAAAAACAAAATCTAATTGAGCTTTCAAAAATACAATTGCGTCACGCATTAAAAATCCTACATCGATTTACACTTTCACATCACAAAGACGATCTTGATGTTCTTATGTAATCACTGTCCAATTTCTGCTGCTCAACAACGAAGGTCCGAATGCTGAACACGCTTTGTTACAGAGACGCAACACAACCGCAACACAACCCGACCTGTGCGCCTGCGGTCTCAGTGGGTTCATCCATCTCCACTACTAGGGTTGGATGTCGTCCTAACATACAACGACCACTGGAATCTGAGAGATGCGAGGAGCAGCGTCAGAGATGTCTCACAAAAATAACTCAATCACAAACAATCGTTCGTCTGGCAACGACAGACGATATTTACGTTACCTTAAATCTTTCACTGGGCACGAGATAATTTCACTATCTTACAACAAGGAACACTGATATTCACAAAATTCAACTGAGTTAAAACTGACTTAATATGGCGGGCGTGAGAAACATACCTGAGAAATGTGAGGAGCAGCGTCAGAGATGTAACGCTGTTCCTCGTACACACGATTATATACGGCTAACTGGCAACTTGGGCTTGTGTCGGACATGCCAGAAGGGCTAATCTCACAAAAGACAGAAATTCGATTCAACTCAGTTGCTGTACATTTAACTATGAAACTCAGTGTCATGGGTCAGGTGAATTTCTTACATCTATTGTTACAATCTAATCATAGGTTGATCTTGCCAGGAAAAAGTGAAATGGACATGAGACACAAATGCTGTTAATGTCATTCTCACAACATCAGCGGGATTTCAGACAAGGACCCTCTATGGGTATACTTTGACATCTCAGAGATAGGTAGACTGACAGATTATTTTCAGGAGATTAATGACATTCTTAGATAGACAACTGACAATAACTAAACTACAAACATCAGATTCTCTGAGGTTTGGGCATTAAAATGATCTAATTTCAGTAGAACTCATGGCTGTCCCCCATGGACGATATTAGGAGATGCCATTCTTGCTGGGAGACTCAACGCTCACTTATTTGACAATTTTATAAACAGTAAATACAATTGAAGCTATCAACGTCAGTCACAAAGGATCTTGAATGTTTCATCTGTAATCAGACATATCTAAGTTGACTCAAAACAATGGTGTTCTCACGCACATTCCAATTTACTTTATAGAGAGGTTGGTTTCAGCAAGTTAGAGAAAATGGACGGCAACTAAGCTAGAGAAAACGCGTTTCCTCCTAGGGATAATTCACCAGTTATTCACATGTTTTGAGGGCGTGGAGCATAATAAGAATCATCAGGTTTCAAACAGACTAGCCGTGCCACTGTGACCATGACAAAGGTACTGGATATATGGACCCATTCTGGAGCAGGGTGGTAATATCGACAATATATACCTAGATTTTGCCAAGGCTTTCGACAGTGTACCCCATAAAAAGCTGAAAATTAAACTGAAAGGGTATGGGATTCAGGGAAATGTCCTACCGTGGATAGATGACTTTCTACATGACCGCAAGCAGTGTAATGGGCCCGCTGTTGTTTGTCTGCTTCATAAATGACATGCCTCACGCTGTACACTCCTCCATACAAATGTTTGAGTATGATGCCAAGAAGGCGTATCATATGTCCCAATGGGATGAAGAAACTACATTAATTGAGACTGAATGTGAAAAGGACCTAGGAGTGTATGTTGACAATGAGCTGAAGTTCTCGGCCCATTGCGAGAAGAAGGGAAATCAGGCAAATAAATTATTATGTCTTATAAGAAGGTCATTCAGATATCTAAACGGGCCATCCCTTGTAACGATCTTCAAGAGTGAAGTGCTTCCCTATCTGGAGTACTATCACCCTGTCTGGTCCCCAAGATATACTAGGGATTGTCAATTGATTGGAAATGTTCAAAGGAGGGCCACCAGACTGGTGCCTGCACTACTGCACCTCAGCTACCCCGAGAGATTGGAGGGTCTGAAGTTGCCTATCTTATACTACAGACGGGCAAGTGGCGACCTAATTAAGGTGTATAAGCATCTCAAAGGGTACTACTCAGTCGAGTCCTTACCTGGAACTGGCAGACACTCGCCCCACAAGAGGTCACTGTAAGGGGCTCTATTTTCCCATTTCACATTAATTTTCTTTACTCTATTTTTTCTTCACTTTTTATATACGTACTTGCTTCATATACTTGTATATATATATATATATATATATATATATATATATATATATATATATATATATATATGTAACCGGTCGGAATTTGCTGGACTTTAATTTCTCACTTGACTTGGGGTTTATTAAAATTTAATAGATGGTAAAGGCAGTGGAAGCGCCCCTTTGAGAAAAATCCCGAACCAGCACAAGAACACTTAAATCTACTACACAAAATGAACTGTCCGTGACCCGTGGAAGGATAGCGTCTGTGACTGGGATGAATGAGACACTGTAAAATTTAGACACTTATATTCCCTCCAACACTACAAACACAATCAAATAATGGTACACCAATATGCGCACCTCTTAACTTAAACTTTAAACACTACTCTGGGGAATAAAAGTTATACATGACATAGAAATTATTAGAAACACAGGCAACAATAAATTTGAAGTATTAAGAAATGTTGTTCGCACACATGAACAGGCCTTAAGGGCTTTCACAAAATAATATCAGTCACTTAGGAAATGGTACTAAAAAATAAGAAATTAAATACTCCACAATGAACAGGCCTTAAGGGTTTTCAACAAAATAATATCAGTCACTGAGGAATGGTAATAAAATATAAGAAATTAAATACTCTACAATGAATAGGCCTTAAGGGCTTTCAGCAAGATAATATCAGTCACTGAGGAATGGTGTTAACTACACCCGTAATAAGGAAGATAAAATGTTCCTCTAGGTATCTCCTAGAATCCTAGACTCACGGTCTCAGTGTGTGACCATTAATATACTCAGATAGCCTCAGTGTACTCCCAGTGCGTCCATGGGCAGGAAGAGAGTGAGCCAATCAGACCTTGCGCAGTTGAGAGAAACTTTAGCTTCCCGTTAGCAAGAGGGTTTCACTAGCTGCTCGGGACATGTGGGGTTGTGCACCGGAGTGGTAAGAACTGATCACCCACTGCTGATGCTGGTCCCGTGTCGTTTTAGTTGTCGGAGCACTCGTTCACTCAAGAGATCCTTTGCTACCCCGCTAAACAGTGACAGGCCTACACTGATCGGTCCAATGGCGACAATCGCCACCCTCAATCATCAACGGCAGTCTCAAACGGCAGTCAATCTCTCGCAGTCAACTCCGGTCAACTCCAATCAACTCCAATCAAGTGGGTTCTGACGGAAACCCTGAAATGAACTCACTGTTAGCTCTAGTTAACTTTACCACTGCCCTATCTAACCCTAGCTGAGATCGAATGAGACTTACTTGTTATACTGCAATAGCGCAGCACAGGTGACTAGGCCACGTGACTATTTCTGATGGACGCGCGGAACGTCTTGTCTGTGTGAATGCTCTCCGGGACTGCCCTAGCCAGCGTCTCGTCTCCCCCAGGCGCTAGCTTGGGCCTACGTGATATATTTACCGCCTAACTAATAACTCCTTGGGACACCCGTAACATTATTCAGACTGCTAAACGATCTATAATAATTTCAAATTCAATAATAGTCCCTTAACTTCATGAATCGCATCATTATTAATTCGGTAAATTACATTTAATATCATATAGGCCTAGTTCCGCAGTCTCTCGCTACGAGCAGGCAGCGCTCCCTCCCCTCAGATGACCTTGAACGCTCAGTATCACTCATGGCGGGGCATTTGAAATTACTCTGAAATTTCTGAATATTACAATCGACCCCCCTAAAAAAGACAGCACTGTCCTCATGTGCTGAGAAAACATGCATACGACCCCCCTAAAATTTTGTTCTAAGGACTGCACCTCACCCCTTTTGCTAAATGCAGCATTCCCGTCTTCTCTTCTCTCCTTTTCTCTCCCGCTAACACTCGACCCCCCTAAAAAAAGACAGCACTGCCCTCATGTGCTGAGAGAACAACTTAGAACCCACCTTCAACTCTGTACTATTCCACTCGCAGCTAGCAACTCCATTTCTTCCTAGCCCAACTCAATCCAACCAGAACATCACGCTCCCCTTTTGCCTGGCCCTTAACTAGAGAACCAATGTCAAAATTAATACCAGCCCAAAACAAACATGCTCTCCTTTGGCCTGGCCCTTGAACTAAGAGGAACCAGTGTCAAAAAAAATACTCAGTCCATCTCCAACATGCTCTCCTTTTGCCTGGCCCTTGAGCTAAGAGGAACCAGTGTCAAAACAATACTCAGTCCACGTCTCCGAACCTCATGCCGGCAGACCAACCCTCTGACAATGTACCAGTCCATCTTAGTGAGGCCCTGGACATTACAACCGTACTCTCAATCCCGCTCATGACAGCAACTCAATCCCGCTCATGACAGCAACCACTACTCAACGCACATCTCTGACCTAACCATCTCTCCAATCCCCTCTGCCCTACTCACAACTCCTCCAACTCACCCCCTACAACCTGCCTTTTCTCATTACCATGCACCCTAAACTGTAATCGGTCGGCTTCGTCTTGTCTCTCAGCTGGAGGGCTCGATCAACCTCTCTGAACTACTTACGTACCCCTATATTTCCCACTTGGACCTCACACTTCCTTGACTGCTGGACGTGTGCCTGACATTCACCCCTTGTTTCCTCCCTGAACCGTTGAATGTGTGCCTGAGACTCCCACTTGAACCTGTTTACCTGTGCTTGATAATCCCTCTTTAGGTCTCCGAACTCCTCTCTCAGCTGTACCAAGGTCCCGCGGCCGTCTCTCTTCCTCCTCATACACATCTCTATTGTCAAGCCTAACCAACTCAGTCCGGGCACAAGGATGAGCATCAGTGCGAGTTCAATCCCTACCATTACTAACCAACACATGATAGCGTTCATTATCCCAACCACAGTACTATCAGTCACGACATTAAAAACTACGCTCTGCTACCATTTGTAACCGGTCGGAATTTGCTGGACTTTAATTTCTCACTTGACTTGGGGTTTATTAAAATTTAATAGATGGTAAAGGCAGTGGAAGCGCCCCTTTGAGAAAAATCCCGAACCAGCACAAGAACACTTAAATCTACTACACAAAATGAACTGTCCGTGACCCGTGGAAGGATAGCGTCTGTGACTGGGATTTAATGAGACACACTGTAAAATTTAGACACTTATATTCCCTCCAACACTACAAACACAATCAAATAATGGTACACCAATATGCGCACCTCTTAACTTAAACTTTAACCACTACTCTGGGGAATAAAAGTTATACATGACATAGAAATTATTAGAAACACAGGCAACACTAAATTTAAAGTATTAAGAAATGTTAATTGCACATATGAACAGGCCTTAAGGCTTTCCCAAAATAATATCAGTCACTTAGGAAATGGTACTAAAAAATAAGAAATTAAATACTCCACAATGAACAGGCCTTAAGGGTTTTCAACAAAATAATATCAGTCACTGAGGAATGGTAATAAAATATAAGAAATTAAATACTCTACAATGAATAGGCCTTAAGGGCTTTCAGCAAGATAATATCAGTCACTGAGGAATGGTGTTAACTACACCCGTAATAAGGAAGATAAAATGTTCCTCTAGGTATCTCCTAGAATCCTAGACTCACGGTCTCAGTGTGTGACCATTAATATACTCAGATAGCCTCAGTGTACTCCCAGTGCGTCCATGGGCAGGAAGAGAGTGAGCCAATCAGACCTTGTGCAGTTGAGAGAAACTTTAGCTTCCCGTTAGCAAGAGGGTTTCACTAGCTGCTCGGGACATGTGGGGTTGTGCACCGGAGTGGTAAGAACTGATCACCCACTGCTGATGCTGGTCCCGTGTCGTGTTAGTTGTCGGGAGCACTCGTTCACTCAAGAGATCCTTTGCTACCCCGCTAAACAGTGACAGGCCTACACTGATCGGTCCAATGGCGACAATCGCCACCCTCAATCATCAACGGCAGTCTCAAACGGCAGTCAATCTCTCGCAGTCAACTCCGGTCAACTCCAATCAACTCCGGTCAAGTGTCCTGACGGAAACCCTGAAAATGAACTCTACCTGTTAGCTCTAGCTAATCCTTTACCACCGCCCTATCTAACCCCAGCTGAGATCGAATGAGACTTACTTGTTATACTGCAATAGCAGCACAGGTGACTAGGCCACGTGACTATTTCTGGATGGACGCGCGAAAACGTCTTGTCTGTGTGAATGTTTCTCCGACTGCCCAGCCAGCGTCTCTGTCTCCCCCAGGCGCCAGCTTTGGGCCTACGTGATATATTTACCGCCTAACTAGTCAACCAACTCCCTTGGGACACCCGTACATTCAGACTACAAACGATCTATACAATTTCAAATTCAATAATAGTCCCTTAACTTCATGAATCGCATCATTATTAATTCGGTAAATTACATTTAATATCATATAGGCCTAGTTCCGCAGTTCGCCATTATATAAAGGCTCCCTCCCCTCAGATGACCTTGAACGCTCAGCATCACTCATGGCGGGCATCTGAAATTACTCTTGAAATTTCTGAATATTACATATATATATATATATATATATATATATATATATATATATATATATATATATATATATATATATATATATATATATATATGTATATATATATATATATATATATATATATATATATATATATATATATATATATATATATATATATATATATATATGCAAGTAAAATCACCGTAGGTGCGCGTATCTATATGTTGATAAATCACAGTTATTTTCAAGTGCTGTGTAATTACGCCAGGTGAGTACTGTAATACAACAAGGTGTATAGGTTCACAATGGTCAGAGCAGTAATGACCCACCGTGTCAGTATTACAACAGCTGGTGGTCAAACAGCTGTCGCTCCGCCACCTGATCACAAATCTTACCGTGTTGTTCAGCAGCCGCCAGCCAAATTATGCTGAATGCCGGCATGTTGGTCAGTTAATTGTATTCTATGATGCCTGCTTCATCGAATTACATGGCAGCCATTGAGGAGGCATTATCCAGTCAATGCAATGTTGTCCTCAAATGAACAAACCTGATTCCGGCTCGTTCTAACACTGTATTTGTGTTGTTTAGTTGCAGTCTACTGCCCGGCCTTCCGGCATATTCTTCGCGCGAACTTATAATGCAAATTACCTGTTATTGTTGGGGAGTTCTGGATTAACATTGCTTCTAACAGTGCATGCTTAAATGCTCCAGTTTTTGCAGGAATGTGTGAAAAGAATGGTAATATAAGATATTTGTATCAGTGCTGTATAAAAGTTTTCTTAGCAATGTTTAAGCATTTGTCTATAAAAGATCTAGGAGGTTTGTAGGCATATGTTATTTTGCTCATCGATGAATTCGGGCAAATTAAGGCAAACATTGTTGAAAATACTGACTGTTTTGGTAATAATAATGAATGTATGAACACACATTAGTTGGTTTTCTATAAATCCTGAACTTAAAAGTGTTACCTATTCTGTGTATCAGACAGTCTAGGAATGGCAATTTACAGTCATGCTCTAATTCCACAGTGAATTTGATCGAGGGGGCTAAGTTGTTAAGTTGTGGCAGGAAAGCTTTTAGGTCCTCATTACATGGCCAGAGACATAATACATCATCAACATATCTAAACCAGACTGGTTTAGACATAATACATCATCAACATATCTAAACCAGACTGGTTTAGACATAATACATCATCAACATATCTAAACCAGACTGGTTTAGATATGTTGATGATGTATTATGTCTCTGGCCATGTAATGAGGACCTAAAAGCTTTCCTGCCACAACTTAACAACTTAGCCCCCTCGATCAAATTCACTGTGGAATTAGAGCATGACTGTAAATTGCCATTCCTAGACTGTCTGATACACAGAATAGGTAACACTTTTAAGTTCAGTATTTATAGAAAACCAACTAATGTGTGTTCATACATTCATTATTATTCTGCCCACCATAATAAAGTCAAACAGTCAGTATTTTCAACAATGTTTTTACGTGCCTTGAGAATTTGCAGTCCGGAATTCATCGATGAGGAATACAAATATATATATAATATTGGCTCAAACCTTAAATACTCTAGATCTTTCATAGACAAATGCTTAAACATTACTAAGAAAACTTTTTATAGAACTGATCCCAAGCCCACCCATGACCATAAGAATATCTTAATATTACCATTTCACAAAAATTTCTCACACATTCCTTTACAACTAAAAACCTGGAACGTCAATGTGGCATTTCAAAACTCATGCACTGTTAAACAAATGTTAATCAAGAACTCCCCAACTAACTGAAAGAATTGGTTGCATTTATAAAGTTCCTTGCAAGGAATGTAATATGTTTTACTTAGGCCAGACAGGTAAAGATCTTGCAACTAGAATTAAACAACACAAATACAGTGTTAGGACAGGCCAGGAATCCAATGCTCTGTTTGTTCATTTGAGGGATAACAAGCATTGCATTGACTGGGATAATGCCTCCTCAATATTACCATGTAATTCAATTGATAGTAGGAACATCATAGAATCTAGTCTTATTAAACATACCGAAGCATTCAACATGAATTTGAGTAACGGCATGTACAAGCTTGGACAATTTTGTAATTAAGAAGATTTGTGATCAGGTGAGAAGGCCGGGTCACTTGACCATCTGACCTGACCACCAACCGTTGTGTGCTATTTAAAGATTAGTTGGGTCATTACCTAATACCTGACCATTGTGGACCTGGTCTCACCCTCCTCTGTATATATACACCTTGATTTGTATTACTCTCTCTAGTCTGTACTCACCCCTGAAGATGTGAATTACACGAAAGCGCTTGGGAACTTCGTGTTTTCTTCTTTCCTTGTGGTTATCAGCATATATATATATATATATATATATATATATATATATATATATATATATATATATATATATATATATATATATATATATATAATATATATATATATATATATATATATATATATATGTAACCGGTCGGAATCTACTGGACTTTATTTTCTCACTTGACTTGGGGTTTATTAAAGATTAATAGATGGTAATGGCAGTGGAAGCGCCCCTTTGAGAAAAATCCCGAACCAGCACAAGAGCACTTAAATTTACTAACAAAATGACTTGTTGTGACCCGTGGAAGGATAGCGTCTGTGACTGGGATGAATGAGACACACTGTAAAATTTAGACACTTATATTCCCTCCAACACTACAAACACAATCAAATAATGGTACACCAATATGCGCACCTCTTAACTTGAACTTAAAACACTACTCTGGGGAATAAAAGTTATACATGATATAGAAATTATTAGAAACTCAGGCAACAATAAATTTGAAGTATTAAAAAATGTTGCTTGCACACATGAAACAGGCCTTAAGGGCTTTCACAGAATAATATCCACCACTGCGGAAGTGGTATAAAAATAAGAAATTATTAATTCCACCATGAATAGGCCTAAAGGGCACTCAATATAATTATGTTACACCAACAGATGCAGGCCTTAAGGGTTTTCAACAAAATAATATCAGTCACTGAGGAAATGGTATCAAAAAATAAGAAATTAAATACTCTACAATGAATAGGCCTTAAGGGCTTTCAACAAAATAATATCAGTCACTGAGGAAATGGTATTAAAAAATAAATTAAATTCTCTACAATGAATAGGCCTTAAGGGCACTCAACAAAATTATATCACCCCAACAGATGCACACTTCCTAACCTAACTTAACCATTACTCTGGGGAACAAAGGTTATACCTGAGATCGGAATTATGAAGAAAAATTAGATGCATTAAAAGAATCAAATCACAGTATCACTCTGGTTCCACTTAGTGACACAAACATTCAAAAAACAATACTATCAAAATTGTTTAAGAAATATTAAACTACACACGTCAAGATAATATCAGTAACTGAGAAATGGTATTAACTACACCCAAATATATTGTCACTATTATTGGTTTGTAACTGGGTCCACCAATACTCGTGAACCATTGCTCCACCCAACTCAACATACACCCGTAATAAGGAAGATAAAATGTTCCTCTAGGTTGTAGGTTATGTATCTAAGCTACTGTGCCGAGTAGCAACCCTGTACATAAGCTACTTTGCCGAGTAGCAACCCTGTACATAAGCTACTGTGCCGAGTAGCATTTATATATATAATCACGTGGCAACACTGCACGTGTTATGTGGCAACATTGCCCCGAGGCTGCCATATGGCAAGGCAGCCCCAGTCTGACTGTGTGAGCCGTGCATGGCACACGCGAGTCACCACTTGTATTTCTCTCATCCATAATAAACGGACTCAGTGTTACTCAGTGTTTCCCTAGCCATCACTGCATTCTTCAGGGCACACTAGTAACCTTCATAGGTATCCCCTAGACTCATGGTCTCAGTGTGCGACCCTGTATCACTCAGCTGGCCTCACTTTACCCCCAGTACATTCATGTAACGGAAGGGAGTGAGCAAATCAGACCTTGTACAGTTGAGAGAAGCTTTAGCTTCCCGTTAGCAAGAGGGTTTCACTGAGCTGCGCGAGACATGTGGTGTTGTGAGCCGAGGTAGAGGAGAGCTGATGACCCCAATGATCGTCCCGTTGTCAGCTGGGCACCCAGACGGCTAGATTCCCTCAAGAGATCCTTTGATACCCCGCTAAACAGTGACAGGCCTACACTGATCGGTCCAATGGCGACAATCACCACCCTCAATCATCAACGGCAGTCTCAAACGGCAGTCAATCTCTCGCGGTCATCACTCTCGCAGTCAAACTCCGGTCAAGTGGGTTCTGACGGAAACCCTGAAATGAACCCACTGTTAGCTCTTGTTAACTTTACCACTGCCCTATCTAACCCTGTGAGATCGAATGAGACTTACTTGTTATACTGCAATAGTGCAACACAGGTGACTAGGCCACGTGACTATTTCTGTGGACAGACTCGCAGGGATGTCCTGTAGGTTCAATCGCTTTCACGTGACTGAGGACCAGCCAGCGTCGCGTCTCTCCAAGGCGCTAGCTTAGGCCTACGTGACATATTTTCCGCCTAACTAATAACTCCTTGGGACACCCGTGACATTATTCAGACTGATAAACGATCTATAATAATTTCAAATTCAATAATAGTCCCTTAACTTTATGAATCCCATCATTTTTAATTCGGCAAATTACATTTAATATCATATAGGCCTAGTTCCACAACCTCCCACTATGTGCGGGGAGCGCTCTCTTCCCTCAGACGACCTTGAACGCTCAGTATCGCTAATGGCGGGGCATTTGAAATTTCTGAATATTACATACAGTATATATATATATTAATAATTTTAAATTCTAAGTCTTTCTCTCTATAAGTATCTATCTTATATTTCTTTGCATATATATTTCCAAGTCAATATTCTTTTTTTTACCTCATTTCTTCTGTTACATATTTTAATGTATTTTCTGAAGTTTATGTCCTTACTTTTTCTCAATTATATCCTGCTTTAGTTATTTTCTATACCATGGATTAATCTGGGAACTATGTCATTCTTACTATAACACTTATTATACTTTCAACGGCAGCCTGCCACCACCCAGACTTTTATTAGAATATAACATTTCTCATTGAACTGTTAGGTGTAGTGGATGTAATCCTAGACAAGGTTCTTGAAACTCCAGGGCACGAGCAGTAGGTATATTCAATAAGTATACAAGACTTGGCGTGATAGCCGACCGATACAGGAGGCAGACGCGAGGGACTGGACCGTGGGCAGGCGGAGCGATCGGGGATGTTGTCTGGCTGGGCAGGAGAGTTGCTGGGCATCCTGGGACAATAACTGAGGTCCTCTGGTTACTCGACTAGCGCGGTACCAGACGCAGTATATTGAGACCTAGTGGTGAACCTAGAAAGGCATTAGACATAAGCATAGATATCAGACATGGTATATAATGATGTCTTAGTAATACAGACATGTGAATAAATGGTACAATGAATGGTAACAAGTCTTGGCGTCAGGCGTGTTCACATATCTATACACCTCCCTCCCCCTTTACGCTCGTAGTGCAATCTCGAGCGGTCTGCAGACTCTTTTCCATGAGTCGAGAAGCGAGCAATGGGAGGATCAGCGAGCGACCTTCGTTCCTGGTCTGGGCAAGGGGACGCAGGGGACAGGGAGGAGGGTTCGTCACTGAAGGGATGGCACTGGGCGGAGATGGCGTCTGTTTCGCCACCACGACCACTGGGGGAGGACTTGGTCTGTGAGACTCGCCCACTGACCCGCCAGCGACCCGACCTTGTCCCAAGCGGTGTGACGTCGGGTCCTGGATTACGTACTTGCTGGCGACGGTCAACCCTGGGAAGAGGGGGCAGGCGTGGGCGTCATAGTGGCTTGTCACTTGGGCCATCAGGCAGCCTCACTGCGGTCAGCACTCGTCCGCCTTGATCTGCCATTCATCTAAGAAAGGACTGGGGGTGGGCAGGCACCACTGTGGCAGCTCTGAAGCCGCCCTTACCTGGGCAGGAGGCGTCCGGCAGGGGCCAGGGAGTGTTCTGGCGGAGTTCGTGAGCCCTAATCGAACTCTCTCGCAGTCCGGTTCCCCGTTGGTGCTGTCTTGAGGATAAGGGTATTTTCACGGACTTACCGCTGCCTCGGCGTGGCCATTCACTTGCGGAGGTAATGAGGAGGTGACGATGTGGTGGACCTTCCCAGCGTTCTGTGGCTGCGAACTCGTGGCTATTGAGCGGGGGCCCTGCGTCGGTTGGGGCGGAAGGCACTCCGACTTCCGGAAAAGGCGACAGAACATCCGGATGATGACCCTGGAAGGGTGGTGTCCCGACCGCGAAGAACTTCTACGGGCCATCCAGAGCCTGTCGGCGACCACCAGGAAAGACTTTCCGGCCACATTAAAGTGTCGGCCCGGACTGCGGACTCAAAAAGGGCCGCTTTGGGAGGTCATTGCACAGATGCGGCTCTTGTTGCTGGCTGGGCTGGAGTTGCTGGCAAGGCTCACAGGCCTCAACCGTGCTCTTAATATCTGGCGTCAATACCAGGCCAGAAGACGGTCCTGACGGGCTCTGCGCCTGGTGGCTTCTATATGCCAGTGGCTGTATCTCATGGAAGTGACGGGATAAGGTGCGCGGCGGAGGGCAGCGGGAACGACGATCCTGGGGCCGTCGCACCAGCTCTCCGTCCGCGCAAGAGCTGTCCCTTAGCTTCCAGAAGAGGAGGCGGAAGCGTGAATGTCGTAGCGGTTGGTGAGAATCCAGCCCGGAGACGTAGTCGAGAGTTGAACGTATGCGGGTCTTAGCGAAGCGTCTGAGCTCCTGGAGAGTCTACCGTCTTCCGATGGGGGAGCGTCATCGTCGTCTTGTCAACAAGAGAAGTAGCTGTGTGTGTCACTAAGGACCGAGCGTGAGCAGCGGCTTCGTGGTACAGTCGACTTCATCTTCAGGTGTGGGAGGCTGACTAACAGGGGAACTCCGGAGAGAGGCGTCTGGTATACTGAAGCTACGGTAGCCACACAGCTGTAAAGACGTGGGGCGGTCTTCTCTTTTGAGGCGTTGGAGGCGAGGATTTTTCGATGGCGTCCAACGTGTAGTGATGAGGATGGGTATGAGCGGGCGATGGTCCCGTCATGAGGTTAAGGAAATACCCAAGGCCGGAACAGGTAAAGGCGGCACTTGGCCCGTAAGCCAGGCGACTGCTGCCAGCATCTCTGGTTCGATGGGGTAAGGCGTATATCATCCTCGTGTCCGTCAAAACCTGGAGCCACACTGAACTAAGCGCGGTCTACCCTGGCCGTGGTCTTGAAGGGAGGCGTATCCGAAGGCCGTATAGACGGGAGGCGTCGGTCTGGAGACCGCACAGGCCAGGACGGGTCGAGAAGGGTGCCAAGGCTGGTGGTGACATAGCTAACGTTCCTGAATGCTGGAGTCGTGGTCAGAAGTCAGAGGAAGGAGCGCTTAGGGCTCATGAGGGGGCGTAGAGTTGGGCTGATGTGGCGATTTAGAGAGTCGGCCAGCTGATTTACCAGGCCCATGTAAATGAGCGAGTCGGTCAGGTTCGCTGGGTAAGGGGGGAGAACCTGATGGCCTTGACCTTCTCCTCATCCTTCTGAGATCCCCCTCTGGCGAGATGTTGTAGCCACTTAGTTAGCAGGAGGCGGCGACACAAATTTATCTTTGTTCAAGGGTGATGCCATGGGCCCGCGACATCATGTGAGCATCAGATTAGACTCTGTTCAAGTGGGCCAGGAGATCATCGTCGAAGAGCAGGATGTCATCTACGACCTTCCGCAGTTAGTGACACCCTGCAGGGCCATAGCCCCACAGGCAATCGCGTCCCCCGTTGCTCTGGCTTCCATGGAACCCTTGGCCCAGTGTTAGAGAGCGGCGTGGGGGCGTGATGGAGAAATGTAGTGGGGTGGCGATCTTCTTCCGCCAGGTCGACTTGCCAGTACCCATGTGAGTACATCCGCTGTGGTAAGGAAACTTTGCAGATGGGGTGATGCTGCGGACTGCTTGAATGTCGTGGCGTGGATGGGGCGGGACAGGAGACCTCTTGAGTTGAGATGGGTGAGTCCACTGTGATGCAGGCACCTACAGGCTTAGGTGCCAAGACCATAGGGTGCTTCCTCGGAGAAACTCCTCACCGGCGTGTCTGACCGATCCCCTACTGCACCAGAGAATCAGGCTCCTTCACCTTGTCCCGTATGTAAGGGATAAGGCCTGGGTATGTGGATGGCCGGCGTCGCGCCAGCTTGAGGTGGATTCTCATCGGGGGGAGCCTGTCATCTTCTTGGCGGCGTCTTCTGGAGGTCGGACTTGGAGATGAGGACGTCCGGAACTGACGAAAGAACTCGGGCGGCGGCGGTGGTCATAGTGAGCAGGCATCTGCGCACCTGTTGAGGGTGTGTCTCACAACGAGGATGGGCTTTGGGGAACTCCGGATGAGACGATGGCCCAGAAGTCCTGACAATGGCCACATGACAAGAGAGGGTTTTGGATGCCTACGTGGACGTGGACTGTGGCAAGGCAAGACTTTAGGACCGAGCTGTGTTGCCAATTTTAAAGCTGGAACATCGGGACCAAAATCCCGCTGTGGAAGTCGTCGTTCCTGGCTGTGGGTGACGGAAGCTTCCTCCTGGGGATGAGGGCGTCAAGGTGTGTTGGTCCAATCACCGTGATGTCAGCGCCGTCAGAGTATCATCAGGAGGTTGGAAGAGTTGGTGTAAATGGGACAGGCGAACGTGACGGGCAGGGGGACCTGTCACTCCGAGGGCATCTCATCTGCAACGTAAGGCATCCTTTGTTGTTCTTAGGGAGACGGTGAAGAACATTTTGGCCTGGGGATGGGGGGCTATAAGTGGACCCGCAACACCCAGCAATGTCGCCTTGCTTGTTACAAGCGTTGCATGAGGGCCTTGTTGGCGGGGCATCGAGGTGTGTGGGGCCAGTGGCGCCAAAAAATCCGCAGTTTCGACATGTACTATCAACCGCAAGGCACTTTCCTGGACAGGCACTGGCGCTGCCAGGAAACTCTGCAGGATTCGGGGAGAAAAGGCTGGTGACCGTGACGGGGGGCTGTGGAGAGGACGCAAATCTGCATCTGGCGTTGATTCCTCTTGTAGGTGGAGACAGCGTGAACCCCGAGATAGCGATGAGTGTATAGCTGAGGCAGCCTCTTGTGGCCTCCTTGACCTGCAATGGGTGACAGAAGTCGGTGAGGAGAGGCAGCGTCGAGGGTGAGGAGTTTCTGAAGCAGGTCCTCGTCACGTGCACCCATCAGCAAGATCATCTTTGAGCTGGATCTCCGGCACAGGTTACAGGATCGCCTGTACATAGGTCCACCTCGGCTTCTAGGTCCTTAAGTCGTGCATAGAAGTCTGAGAATGATTCCCCAGAAGCTTGTTTGCAGGATAGCAGTTTCCCCTCGGCCTTAAAGCTTCATTGGAGGCCACGGAAATGACTCTGCAAGGCGTCTAAGACCTCTTTCACCGACATGGAGGTCAGGGAATGGCTAGCGTGTGCTCTAGGAGGCGTTGAACATCGAGGAGATGCACGATCTTAAATCTGGATGAGAGTTGTTTCTGAGGGCATTCGGTTGAGGTCAGACATGATAGCAAAGTCTTTCAAACGACGTCGCCATTGACGGTATACTTGACATATTGCCATCAGATTGAAGGGGTGGGGGCTGGTAACTGAAGACTTGCTGTGCAGAAGTTGTGCTCGAAGACGGCAAGCGGTGGAGGAGAGCACGGAGGGGGTCGACGAAAGCTGAGACTGGAACAGGTGGTTGTGAGAAGAGCACTGAAACTGCAAAGGGGATAAGGTGACGTGTGAGGAAGCGTTATCTGAAGGATAGATGAAAAGAGGGCTGAAGCTGGCCAGATTGGTTGTGGCTGCTGGTGAAGTCGTCCTCGTATAGCAATTCCAATAATTATCAGGGTTTGTGTGGATTTATCAGCTTGGTGTTGTTGTTGAAGTTGGAGCTTGATGGCTGATTCCTCTTGAAGCGTCTTTGGGCTTCCTTCTCTTAGAAACTTGTAGGAAGTAGATTAGCTAAAGCGTATATCCTGGCTCCCATCCTTTGAATTTAGCGCCCGGCGTGTGAGGCGTGAGGGGGGGTGGGGAAGTCTGCAGAACCGTCTACCTCATGTCCCTCATCTAATTTCCCGGCAGATCGTCGTGGTCAGACATCTCGTGCTTAGTGTGGTTGCGATGGGAAGACAAGGGAGAATAAGGTGAAGTCTTCCATGTTTTTCGTCAGTGTACTTGCCTAGTGCAGGAACTGGGGGAGCAAGTAAAGAGTACTGACTGTAATATTTGTGAAGTGAGAGAGACAGCTGGCAGCGGTGTATCCTCCGGGCATAGGCAGGAGTGACTCCAGGCATGTGGTGAGGCAGTCAGTGGCTTGTGGGCCTGTGCGGGCGAGGGGGGTGTATGCGGAGGTGCTGTCTTGGAGACTGGGCTGAAACGTTTCTGCTACCTGCGGGCGCAGAGACATAGCAAACCAGACATAAAGGCACTGCACTTCATGAGCCTCTGGGTCACAAAGCACTTTAAATCCAGGGGCACTGTGGAGTATCTCTTCTGGGCGGGAAACAGAGACCGGGAGACAGGGGCCGGCTCTTGAGCTTGTACTGTCGTGTTGGGCTACCGAGCTGCGCCATGTAGTGGATGTAATCCTAGACAAGGTTCTTGAAACTCCAGGGCAGGCAGTAGGTATATTCAATAAGTACTGAGACTTGGGCGTGATAGCCGACCCGATACAGGAGGCGGGTACGAGGGACCCGGACGTGGGTAGGCGGAGCCGATCAGGGATGTTGTCTAGCTGGGCAAGGAGAGTTGCTAGGCATCCTAGGACAATAACTGGGGTCCTCTAGTTACTCGACTAGCGCGGTACAGACATAGTATATCGGGGGCCTAGTGGTGAACCTGGGCATTAGACATAAGCATAGATATCAGACATGGTATAATGATATGTATTAATGCAGACATGTGAATAAATGGTACAATAAGATGGTAACAGAGTCTTGGCTCCAGGCGTGTTCACATATCTGTATACATTATGTACGCATAAGCTGAAGTTTCTAGGCACGTGAGTTACAATAGTTATTTTCTTAGAACCAATGGGTAGGAGGAATAGAGTGGTGATACTCGTGGTTTGCTATTTCAATATTTATTAACATAAGGAGTGAACAAGATGTTAAATAAGTACACCCAGACAAGACTGAACCCCTTAAGTCTTACTTTATAATTCATAAAATAGATCTTCAATTACTTATTACATTATTAATCAACTGTTATATTATTTCTTTGACAACTAAGGTGGTTATTTTACATGCTCAGATAGGACTGGACCCTTAGGTCTTTCTTTTACATGTAGCAAAATAAATCTTCAATTCTTGGTTACAACATTAAACAATCATTCTATTATTTCATTGTCAATACAGATGGTTATACGACACACTTGGCAATATCCCAAATTAAGATATCATTTAGCACATCATGTTATTTCGGAATGAACAACATGGCACTTTAACTAGAACTCAGTTGGTAGTCCATATGAATGATGTATTCAAGTCACAACCCATAAAACAAACGTTATTACTGGTCAATACACAACATGAGAACTATATTTCTGCTAATTATCCCCAATCACATACAACAATAATAATATGGCCCATATAACTGTAAGGAGTGCCCCAGGGTGTAACATTGGTGTCACCACAACAAATGAAGAGCGCTGTTAGGGTCGGTTGTAGTCCAATACACGGCGAGGGAAATCGGGCCTAGCTCCCAGGGTGCGGACTTGCACAATTTAATCATGTCAATTAACGACATTCTCCAAAACAGCCAGCTGGTAGGCAGCTACCGGTCCCCGGGTGACTGTCGGGTATTTAGCTAACACACACACAGTGCCTGAGATATGATGGACAGTGTCAGAGATGTGACAAAAATAACTAAATCACAAACAATCTTTCGTCTGGCAACGACAGCCGATATTTACGTTACATTAATTCTTTCACTGGGTAAATGATAATTTCACTGCTGCAACATGAACACTGATAATCACAATATTCACTAAGTTAAACTGACTTAATATGGCTGGCGTGAATGTAAGGGTGCGACTTTCCTTACTTCAAATTTCATGTACTTATATTCTTATTTCAAATACTTCTTATATTTATTCTTCTCTATTTTTCCATATATGTATATATTCTTTATATTTTTCTTTCTTATATTCTTATTTACTTATGTTCTTGCTCATGTCTAACTTTATATTAATCTTTTCTGGTGTATATATGTAATAACTTCCTATGCTCTGTCTTTATTTCCACAGTATAAATATAAATTTATTATTTCTGCTTATATTTTCCAAGTGAATATTCTTTTCCTTACCTCATTTCTTGTTTCATATATTTTATTGTAGTTATATTCTAAACCATGGATCAGTCTGGGGAACCATGTCATTCTTATCACAACACATATTCTACTTACCACAATAGCCTGCTACCACCCAGACTTTTATTAGAATATAACATGTCTTAGTAAACTGTTAGGTAGCGTGTTAGCGAGTTTCTAGGCACGTGAGTTACAATAATTATTTTCTGAGAACCAATGGGTAGAAGGAATAAGCGGTGATACTATAAGGGCCTGCGCCTCTTATAACCATTTTTACTTTAATACTTACAACCATTGGTAGAGTGACGAGGAGGGCTCATGGGTATATGTAATGATAGTATCAAGTAATAGGGGAGAAATAACGGTAGATACTGTAGGTAAATAATAGACACAATATACAAATACAATATTTATTTAAACATTAAAATGGGGGTAGGGGAAAGAATATATGTACCAACAGACGCAACCTGGCACTATGCCCCCAGGCTCAAAATACTCACACCATTACTGGGTGGACTTACTCAATAACACACAAACTTTTATAGTAACTTAGCACCATTAAAATCAGGGGCAACTGCCACTACAACACCCAGTCGTCAGGAGTGATACTCAAGCACCCGCCATGGGGTCCCACCACCATGGGGTACTTTCCAACGAACTCTGAAGATCCCAGTGGAATAACACAACCACACAAATAGCCCTACTGAGCTAGACGCTCTTCCACCAATGATGGGGGCTGGTAGTTGTGTGTGGCTTGGTGATCCGGGGTCACCTCGCGGGCCGAGCGTTAGGGCCAGTCTGGCCAGCTATGGGGCCCATAGGTAGTACTGAAGTTTCTGACGGTCGGGTCTCACGAAGATAACTGATCCTACTGGACCTCGGACATCTCTCCAGACTAGTGGATACAACATCCACGCTACAGACACGGCCTAGGCTGCATTAGGGACCTGTTTGGGTGAAGGGGCGAGCACTTACTAACTGTGACAATGACATCACGTTTTAGGGGACGTTAAAGACGTAACATTACTTCATTCAAAGCATATCAACTACGTTACTGTAACACTTGCACAATCAACTACTAATTGGGTCAAATCACTTGAAGAAGGGCGAATTACAACACGAAGTGGAATGACCTACCTGTTTGGGTGAAGGGGCGAGCACTTACTAACGGTTGAAATGCCCGCGGCACCCTCACTCCAACTAGGTCAGGGATTCCACCTACTTCTATTTCGATGAATTACTTTACTGTACACTCTGACATTTGAACTGAGACTACGAACTCAGTTTCATTCCCTACTATTATCTTCACAAACAATGCTCTGACTGAGCTATCAAAAGCAAGAATTAAACTGATTACAAAGGGTTGGGTGACAACAGGTCCCGACATACAGCGTCTTGCTACGAAACCCGGGGAGTAAATTCAAAGTTCCCTTCTGACAAAGACGGCCTCTCAATGACGTCAATAGGAAACAGAGAAAACGGAGGACGTTTCCACTGGGTGACTCGGAAGGTTTTGTGGACGTTTAAGCGTAATATGAATCCTTATGGCTTTCAGGTTAGCCGTCATTACGATCATGACAATACTCGTAGTTTTCTAATTTAATATTTATTAACATAAGGAGTGAATAAGATGTTAATTAAGTTCACTCAGACAAGACTGGACCACTTAAGTCTTACTTTACCACTCATAAAATAGATCTTCAATTACTTATTACATCATTAAACAACTGTTGTATTATTTCTTTGACAAATAAGATACAGTAGTTAATTCACACGTTCAGATCGGACTGGACCCTCAGGTCTTACTTTACAGGTAACAAATTACATCTTGAATTTTTTATTACAACATTTAACAATCATTATATTATTGCATTGTCACTGCAGATGGTTATATGACACTTGACAATATCCCAAATTAACTTATAACGTCATGTTCTATCGGCATGAACAACATGGTACTTTTCCTTCAGTTCATGTACTCAACTCACATAACATATTTACTGGTACTATCAATATTTATGGGTTCACAAAGTGGGATAACCATATTTCTGCTAGTTAATCTCCTAATCATAGACACAATAATACTTTGGCCCATATAACTGTAAGGAGTGCCCCAGGGTATGACACTGGTGTCTCCACAACAAACGAAGATCGCTGTTAGGGGTCGGTTGAAGACTAACACATGGTGAGGGAGTGCAGCCTAGTTCCCAGGGGCGGAGTCTGCGGACTCGCACAGTTTAATCCTACCGAATTAACGACATCGTCCAATATAGCCAGCTGGTATGCAGCTACCGATCCCCGGGAGCTGCTGGGTATTCAGCTAACACACACTGGTCCTGGAGATGCATTGAGGAAGAGTCACGAATGTGACTTTTCCTCATGCATCAGTACTGTATATACATGAGCCCGGGGGCAGTCCCGGCCCACGGATACGTACCAGAAAGGTTGATCTCACCAGCAACAAACCTTCTATACAATTTGGATCGCTGTACACTTAGCTATGAACGTCAGTGTTCCTGGTCAGGCGAATTTCCTACATCTATTCATATAATCTAATCAGAGATTGAGCTTGCCAGGAAAAAGTGGAATTACACACGTTGATAATATTAGTTTTGCAAACTCAGCGCGGCCGCGAACAAGGAACCATTCAAGGGGATACGTTAGATTTTGGAGATTATACAGGTTGACAGAATAGTTCAGGAGATTATTGACTTTCTTAAATAGATAAATGACGCTAACTAAACTACAAGCATCAGATTCTCTGATGTTTGGGCATCAAAATAATCTAACTTTAGTAGCACTTGAAAATTCATGGCTATCCCTAGGGACAACCTGATGGGATGTCATTTGTACTGGCAGACTCAACATTCACTTACTTAACCAATGTTACTAACAATAAAGACAGTTAAAGCTTTCAACATCACTCACAAAGGATCTTGTATGCTTTAACTGTAATCAAACATCTCTAAGTTGACTCAAAACAATGGCGTTTTCTCTCATATTCAAATTCACTATATAGAGGTTGATTTCAGGAAGTCAGATAAAATGGGATAAAGGAGGACTGAGGCGTCTTGAAGCGATGAGAAAACGGCCCCTCAGATGGGGACTCCAAAAGAAGGCATAGCTACATGTTTTGTGGGCTATTGAGCGTAATATGAATCGTCTGATTTTACTTTAACTGACGTGTATGACCGTGGTCATCACATGAGAACGTACACAGACCTGAGATATGATGGACAGCATCAGAGATGTGACGCTGCCCCTCATGCATGAATTTATTTCCGGCTAACTGGCAACTCAGGCCTGTGCGCTACACATGCCAGAAAGGCTAATCACGCAGTGACAGAAATTACATTCAACTCAGTTGCTGTACATTTAACTATGAAAATCAATGCCATGGGTCAGGTGAATTTCTTACGTCTGTTTTTATAATCTAATCAGAGATTGAGTTTGCCAAGAAAAAAGTGAAATGAACGTCAAATATGCATACTGTTTACGTCCGTCTCACAACATCAGGGGAATTTCTAGACAAGGAACTACTCACGAGGATACTGACAACTGACACTAACTAAACTACAAATATCAGATTCTCTGATGTTTGGGCATCAAAATAATCTAACTTCTGTAGCAAATGGAAATTCATGGCTATCCCCAGGGATGATATCACTGGATGACATTCGTACTGGCAGACTCGACACTCCACTTTGACAAGTGTTACTAACAATAAAGACAGTTAAAGCTTTAAACATCACTCACAAAGGATCTTAAATGCTTCAACTGTAATCAGACATCTCTAAGTTGACTCAAAACAATGGTGTCCTCCCTCACATTCAAATTCACTTTATACAGAGGTTGGTTTCAGGAAGTCAGAGAAAATGGACGTCACCTAAGCTAGGGAGAGATGAGAAAACAGACGCTTCAGATGGGAGACTCAATAAAGAAGGCATAGCTACATGTTTTGTGGGTTATTGAGCGTAATATGGATCGTCTGATTTTACGTTAACTGACGTGTACGACCGTGGTCATTACATCACAGCTGAAGGTTGAAGAAGTTGCAAGCCCAGAAAACTGTGAATTTCGGAGTGAGAGTTGTGAACTCTTGGAATACAATAATATGTTGTTGACGGCACCGAGCGTGAGATCTTTCAAGACCAGACTTGACACTGGCGGTTCAGTAGCATTTAGAGCTGATGCCCAGTACTTTGTCATCGGTGGTCAGACGTGACCGATCGTCGGGCCAACGAGCCGATCATTGGTGAAAAGGATAAAAGTAGAAGTAAAAGTAATATTTAGGTAATATTCTGGTGTGTTTTGACAAATACTTACTTTTACTTTTATCCTCTTTGCCACTGATCGGCTCGTTAGCCGTTTGGGCGACCGGTCACGTCTCTGTTACGCACTTTTGGCAAGTACTGGGCATACACTGACTCCTGAATGTACCTGAACCTGTTCCGGTGTTGGTCAAGTCTGGTCTTAAAAGAGCTTCCACTCGGTGCCGTCACAACACTTTCTGGCAGATTGTTCCAAGAGTTCACAACTATCACTCCAAAAAAGTTTGCCCTCACAGTTTTCTGGACCTGCGGCTTCTTGAATCTTGAGCTGTGACCCTTGTGGGCGAGCGTCCACCAGCTTCAAGTAAGGACACTCGACTGAGTACATAAGAACATAAGAAAATAAGAATGGAGAAAACTGCAGTGGTCCTATCGGCCCATACTGGGCAGTCCCATTTACACCCAACCCCTATTGCCCCTTGAGATGATTATACACCTCAGTTAGCTCGTCCCTGGCCCGTCTGTAGTATAAGCTAGGCAAGTTCAGACGCTCCAATCTCTCAGGGTAGTTGAGGTGCCGAAGTGCAGGCACCAGTCTGGTGGCCCTCCTTTGAACAATTCCAACCAACTGACATTCCCTAGTATTGAATATCTC
>NW_024717325.1:0-5093 GCF_018991925.1 Homarus americanus | reverse complement strand
CTTCACTGACACTTCCTGGTATACCTCTGACACTCCCAAGTACACCTCTGACACTCCAAGGTACACCTCTGACACTCTTAGGTACACCTCTGACACTCCCAAGTACTCCACTGACATTCCCTGGTACACCTCTGACACTCCCAGATGCACGTCCAACACTCAAAGGTACACCTCTGACACTCCCAGGTACACCTCTGACATTCTCAGGTACACCTTTGACACTCACAGGTACTCCACTGACACTCCCAGTTACACCTCTGACAATCCCAGGTACTCCTGTGACACTCCCAGGCACACCTCCGACACTCGCAGGTACACCTCTGATACTCCCAGGTACATCCCCGATATTCCCAGGTATACCTCCTTATTCCCAGGTACACCTCCGATACTCCCAGGTACACCTTTGAGACTCCCAGGTACTCCTCTGACACTGCCAGGTACACCTCTGACAATCCCAGGTACTCCTGAGACACTCCCAGGTACATCTCTGACACTCCCAGGTACATCTCTGACACTCCCAGGTACACCTCTGACACTGCCAGGTACTCCACTGACATTCCCTGGTACACCACTGACACTCCCAGGTACACGTCCGACACTCCCAGGCCACACCTCTGACACTCCCAGGTACACTTCTGACACTCCCAGGTACACCTCTGACACTCCCAGGTACTCCACTGACACTCCCTGGTACACCCCTGACACTCCCAGACACACCTCTGACACTCCCAGGTACACCCCAGGTATTCCCAGGTACACTTCTCACACCCCTAGGTACACCTCTGACACTCCTAGGTACTCCACTGACTCTCCCTGATACACCTCTAACACTCCCAGGTGCACCGCTGACACTCCCAGGTACACCGCTGACACTGCCAGTTACACCTCAGACACTGCCAGGTACACCGCTGACACTGCCAGGTACACCTCAGACACTCCCAGGTACACCTCAGACACTCCAAGGTGCACCTCCTGACCTCCAATGAACCTCTGACACGCCAGTCACACCTCTGACCTCCCAGGTACACCTCTGACTGCTCCCAGGTACACCTCTGACACTCAAGAGTACACCTCTGGCCTCCCAGGTACACCTCTGACCTCCCAAGTGCTCCTGACCTCCAGGTACACCTCTGACCTCCCAGGTGCCCTCTGACCTCCCAAATGCTCCACTGACATTCTGTTACACCTCTGGCCTCCCAGGTGCACGTCGGCCTCCCAGGTACACCTCTGTGCTCCCAGGTGCCTCTGACATTCTCAGGTACACCTTTGACACTCACAGGTACTCCACTGACACTCCCAGGTACATCTCTGACACTCCAAGGTACACCTCTGACACTGCCAGGTACACCTCTGACAATCCCAGTACTCCTGTGACACTCCCAGGTACACCTCTGTCACTCCCAGGTACACCTCCGATATTCCCAGGTATGCCTCCGATATTCCCAGGTACACCTCCGATACTCCCAGGTACACCTTTGAGACTCCCAGGTACTCCTGTGACACTCCCAGGTACATCTCTGACACTCCCAGGTACACCTCTAAAACTCCCAGGTACTTTCTGCTGACACTCCCAGGTACATCTCCCTGAGACCTCGGGTACATCTCTGACATTCCCAAGTGCACCTCTGACACTGCCAGGTACACCTCTGACAATCCCAGGTACTCCTGTGACTCTCAGTGCATCTGACATCCCAGGTACCTCTGAAATTCAAGGTACACCTCAGACACTCTCAGGTAAAGTTCTCACACTCGCAGGTGCACCTCCGACAATCCCAGGTACAACTCTAACACTCCCAGGGACACCTCTGACACTACTACGTACACCTCTGACACTCCAGGTACACCGCTGACAATCCCAGGTACACCGCTGACACTCCCAGGTACTCCACTGACATTCCGTGGTACACCTTTGACACTCCCAGGTACACCGCTGAAACTGTCAGGTATACCTCCAACGCTCCCAGGAACACCTCCGACACTCCCAGGTACACTTCTCACACTCCCAGGTACACCTCCGACACTCCCAGGTACACCTCTGACACTCCCAGGGCCCCTCTGACACTCCCAGGTACACCTCCGACACTCCCAGGTACACTTCTCACCCTCCCAGGTACACCTCTGACACTCCCAGGTACACAGCTGACACTCCCAGGTACACCTCTGACCTCCCAGGTACACCTCTGACACTCCCAGGTACATCCTCTGACACTCCCAGGTACACCTCTGAGCACTCCCAAATTGCACCTCTGACCTCCTGGTCACCTCCGACCTCCCAGGTACACCTCCGACACTCCCAGGTGCCTTCTTACACTCCCAGGTACACCTCTGACACTCCCAGGTGCACCCAGACACTCCCAGTGCCACTTCTCACACTCCCAGGTACACCTCCGACACTCCCAAGTCCTCCAGCCTTCCAGGTACACCTCTGACACTCCCAGGTGCACCTCGACACTCCCAGGTACACCGCTGACACTGCCAGGTACACCTCAGACACTGCCAGGTACCTCAGACACCGCCGGGCACCTCAGACACTCCCAGGTACACCTCAGACACTCCAGGTGCACCTCTGACCTCCCAAGTGCACCTCCTGACACTCCCAGGCATGCCTCTGACCTCCCAGGTACACCTCAGACACTCCCAGGTACACCGCCCCAGGCCTCCCAGGTACACCTCTGACACTCCCAGTGCACCTCACACTCCCAGGTACACCTCCGACCTCCCAGGGTACACCCACTGACACTCCTAGATACACTTCTTGACACTCCCAGGTACACCTCTGACACTCCGAGGTGCACCTCCTGCCACTCCCAGGTGCACCTCTGATACTCCAGGTACACCTTTGACACTCCCAGGTGCATCTCTGACACTCCCAGGTACTCCCTGACATTCCTTGGTACTCCACTGACATTCCTTAGTGCACCTCAGACACTCCCAGGTACACGTCCAGACACTCCAGGTGCACCCTCTGACACTCCCAAGTGCACCTCTGACCTCCTAGGCACCGTCTGACACTCCCAGGTACACTTCAGACACTCCCAGGTACACCATGACACTCCCAGATACACCTCTGTCACTCTCCACGTACACCTCTGACACTCCCAGGCACACCTCCTGACACTCCCAGGTACTCCACTGCACTCCCTGGTACACCCCTGACACTCCCAGGTACACCCCAGACACTCCCAGGTACACCCTAGACACTCCAGGTACACTTCTCCACCTCCCTAGGTACACCTCTGACCTCCCAGGTGCTCCTCTGTCACTCCCTGATGCACTTCTTACATCCCCAGGTACACCTCAGACACCCTAGGCACGCCTCTCATACGCCCAGGTACACCCTCACTCTCCCATACTCCTGTACACTCCCTGGTACTTCTTTGACACTTCCAGGTACACCTCTCAGACACTCCCAGGTACACCTCAGACACTCCCAGGTACACCATAGACACTCCATGTACACCTCCGACACTCCCAGGTTCACCCCTGACACTCCCAGGTACTTCGCTGACACTCCCTGGTACACCCCTGACAGTCCCAGTACACCTCCGACACTCCCAGGTACACATCTGACACTCCCAGGTTCTCCACTGACATTCCCTGGTGCACCTCTGACACGCCCAGGCACTCTTCTGACACTCTTTGGTTCACCTCTGAGACTCCCAGGTACACCTCTGACACTCCCTGGTGCACCTCCGATATTCCCAGGTACACCTCCGATATTCCCAGATACACCTCCGATACTCCCAGGTACACCTTTGAGACTCCCAGGTACTTGAATGACACTCCCTGGTATACCTCTGACATTCCCAGGTACTCCTCTGATACTCCCAGGTACACCTCTGATACTCCCAGGTACACCTCTGACACTCCCAGGTCCGCCTCCGACACTCCCAGGTACAACTCCGACACTCCCAGGTAAACCTCCGATACCTCTAGGTACACCTCTGACACTCCCAGGTACACCTCTGACACTCCTAGGTATTCCTCTGACACTCCCTGGTACACCTCTGACACTCCCAGGTACACCTTAGACACTCCCTGGTACACCTCTGACACTCCCAGGTACACCTCTTTCACTCCCTGGTTCTCCCCTGACACTCCCAGGTACACCTCAGACTCTCCCAGGTACACTTCTCACACTCGCAGCTACACCTCTCACACTCCCAGGTACACCTCTCACACTCCCAGGCACTCCTGTGACACTCCCTGGTATTTCTCTGACACTCACAGGTACACCTCAGACACTCCTAGGTACACCTCAGACACTCCCAGGTACACCTCAGACACTCCCAGGCACACCTCTGACACTCCCAGGTACACTGCTGACACTGCCAGGTACACCTCTGACACTCCATGTACACCCCGACACTCCCCAGGCACACCTCTGACACCCAGGTTCTCTACTGACACCCCCTGGCACACCCCTGACACCCCAGGCACACCTCTGACACTCCCCAGGCACACCTCTGACACCCCAGGCAAACCTCAGACACCCCCAGACACACCCCTGGTGATAATTCCCAGGCACACCCAGACATACCCCAGGTACACCTCCGACACTCCCAGGTACACCTCTGACACTCCCAGGTAAACGTCCGACACTCCCAGAAACACCTCTGACACTCCTAGGTACATCTCTGACACTCCCAGGTACACCTGTGACACTCCCAGGTACACCTGTGACACTCCCAGGTACACCTCTGATATTCCCAGGTACACTTGTGACACTCCCAGGTACACCTCCGATACTCCCAGGTACACCTCTGACACTCCCAGGTACACCCCAGACACTCCCAGGTACACTTCTCACACTCCCAGGTACACCTCTGACACTCTGACGTACTCCTCTGTCACTCCCTGATACACGTCTAACACTCCAAGGTACACCGCTGACACTCCCAGGTACACCGCTGACACTGCCAGGTACACCTCAGACACTGCCAGGTACACCTCAGACACTGCCAGGTACACCTCAGTCACTCCAAGGTGCACCTCTGACACTCCCAAGTGCTCCTCTGACACTCCCAGGCACACCTCTGACACTCCCAGGTACACCTCAGACACTCCCAGGTACACCGCTGACACTCCCAGGC
>NW_024717324.1:0-25073 GCF_018991925.1 Homarus americanus | reverse complement strand
CTCCTTACTCCACCCTCGACATCCGCATAGTTGAGAAAATGAAGGCAGTCATGTAACTCACGGCAGGCAGAGAGAGTCGGAACATCCACGTTAATACCACTTGACGGTAAACGACCAAACTACCACAGTACGTCGTTGGTCTTAAGTGTGCACGACGCATTTACATAGGTACAGGTGTGTGTTATGTCACTAATTACAGGTGTCTTGGCCAGGTGTGTGTGTGTGTGTCAGGTATAGTGGAGTGCTCTTGAAGGGTTGTAGTTAACGTTAACACATACATACATACATACATACATACATACATACATACATACACACGCAAAATACACACACACACACACACACAGTGATTGTCATTCCCTAAACTAGTCATTACCACTGATTCCCATTCCCAATAAGCCAACCATTCCCATTCCTGTTATACCTGCGCCCTCTTGTCTGTCTCACAACCCCCCCACCCACTCACCCCACCTCCCCCAGCACCCCATAACACCCCTCCCCCTACCCCGTAACACCCCTCCCCCACCACCCATGTACCCCTCCCCAGCACCCGTACCCCTCCCCCTACCCCGTAACACACCCCTCCCCCACCACCCGTAACACCCCTCCCCACCACCCGTAACACCCACACCACCCGTAACACCCCTCCCCCACCACCCGTAACACCCCTCCCCCACCAGTAACACCCTCCCCCTGCCATAACACCCCTCCCCTACCCATGCACCTCCCACCACCCATGCCCCCCCCCCCCATGCCCCTCCCCCCACCACCCCTCCCCAGAGAAACTGGAACAATTAAAGTACAATGATCCTGGCACAGTTATAAGCCCGAGGCGGTGGGCGGTGTGGACCCGTGCCCTCCACCATTATTGCAGGATGGACGGATTGATTGCATAATGTCAACATTCATTTGGTGGTGGAAGTAATCCTCGCTCATAGTGCTAAACAACTGGTGGGTGATAGTGGTAGCCGACAAAGACTGGTCAACGTTAGTGGGGAGGGAGGGAGGGAGGTAGGGGGCACTCTCTCCCAGGCTGCCCAGGACCCGGCTGAGGGAGGTGTGATAAGTGGCAGTAGCGATCAGTGACGCTTCCTCCTCTACCATCCCCTCTCACCTCTTTTATCATTAACCTTCTTTATCTCTCCATCTTTATTCTTTGTTCTTCCTCCATGCCTTCCTCAAGCTTGTGTTTACCTTCATATATACGCCCGTAAAGTTAACTAATTCCAATAAAATTAATTTATCTTATTGGAATTAGTTAATTTTACCGCCACACCACCCAGTTTAGTACAGTACTGTGGTGTCCCTCAGGTGTCTGGTTGTCTGGGAAGATGTAGTTTAATAATGCAGGCGTAAGTGTCTCGGTATTTTCAAGTGTGTGTGTGTGTTAAGTGTTGCTTAGTGTCCCCTGTAAAGTGTAAAGTGCTAACGAATAGAGTTGTTGTCGTCATAACCCATAAGTGGTAAAAAATGAGTATTCAGTTCATGCTCGAGGAACTATGTACTACTTCCGCGTTGACTTGCCACCCTTCCCTATCCTCTGAATGACTCACTAACAAGCCACACAGTTCAAGGTGATGGTAGTGTTTGTTTCGGAAAGGCGGCAAGTAGTTAGAAAAGTGCGTTGGTTCCCCGTAGAGTGCGTTTAGTAACCGAAAAGTGCATCATGATTCCGTAGAGTGTGTTGCGTCACCTGTGTGCTGAGGCAATGGTATAGTGATTTAAGTGTGTGGGTTAAGTGTGTGGGTTGACTGTGTGGGTTAAGTGTGTGGGTTAAGTGTGTGGGTAAAGTGTGTGGGTAAGTGTGGCAGATGATGAAGATAGTTGGGAGGAGAGTGTTTGATGAGGTGAAGATCACACACACACACACACACACGCACTCAAGTCAATGTATACTGCTTGAGAACTGTGAGTGTGTCATGCTCCGTCTAACACCCAACACACTTGACAGGACGGAGACACGAGATATAATTGACTATATTATGACTGACAGATAATTAAAAAAAAAAAGTTCACTAAAATACACACACATACACACACACACTGTCCAACACCACTGGTTTATGAGCCCCCCCACCCCACCCCACCCCCACCCCCCACCCCGGCAAGGAGGTGACACAGTAATCTCCATCTAACAACAAAGCTCATAGTGACTCCCTTTAACGACTGTAGGATATCAAAGTCCTCCCCCCCATCCTTCCCTCCTGTTACATTACCCTCCCCTCCCTGTTACATACGGGTCACTGGTTATAGGAACATAAGAACCACTCATCAACACGATTAAAACAAGTCTGGGCCCTGAAGGCTCGGATTAGGTTACTCACGAAAAAATAAAACCTAGCATTGTGAAACTGAATACATACATACATACATACATACATACATACATACATACATACACTAGAACGGTCAGTCGTATAAGCAGCTGAAACAAAGTAGTGAGTGCGTGAGTGACCCCGTACTCCTGCTAAGGCGACACATCCTCTCCATCCTAGATAGTGAGAGCGGCGGAGAGTACTCAATGGTTACCTCACACACCTCACCAGGCCATACCCCACTCACCACCACACCACCAACCAGGCCACTACCACCACTACCACCACTCAACCAGGCCACTACCACCACCACTCCACTACCACCACTCAACCAGGCCACTACCACCACTCCAGCAGGCCACTACCACCACTCAACCAGCCAGGCCACCACCACCACTACCAGCCAGGCCACTCACCACCACTCCAACCAGGCCACCACCACCACCACTCCACCAGCCAGGCCACTACCACCACTCCCAGACCAGGGCCACTACCACTCTCCACCAACCAGGCCACCACCATCACTCAACCAGGCCACTACCACCACTCCAACCAGGCCACTACCACCTCAACCAGGCCTCCACCACCACCACTCCAGCCACCACTACCCACCACTCCAGCCAGCCACTACCACCTCCAGCCAGACCACTACCACCCTCAGACCAGACCACTACCACCTCTCAACCAGACCACCACCCACCCACTCCAATCAGGCCACTACCACCACTCAGCCAGGCCACTACCACCTCCAGGCCACTACCACCACTCAGCCAGGCCACTACCACTCCAACCAGGCCACTACCACCACTCAACCAGGCCACTACCACCACTCAACCAGCCACTCGCCACACTACAGACCTCCTCCACCACTTGTGTGTGGCCGTGATGATGTGACTTTGATGAATTAATCTGACAAAATTCCTCGACTCATCTTCATTGCCCCCCTCCCTCCCTCCCCCTTACCTCACCGTCCATCCCCATACAATCACCTGCCCCCCCACCCACCCCTCCCCAGGCGTCGTTTCAACTCCCTCTAAATTCTTAATGACGAAATCAATCCGACGGCCTTCTCTTGATGCGAATTGCGTAGACGTTATTAATCCCTGGCTTTTCATTACGTCATAACTGCCTCATTTCACACTTTCGTTAATCACCCAGGCCGTCAGGACGAAACAATTTTAAATATACGAAACAATAAGAGACGCCCTATTGATTAGCCGTATGACTAATGGGAGAAGACTGGCTAAAGTGGCTTTGTTCACTCTGACACGCAATTCATCACTCGGCCAACATTTTTCACTCATCCCGTCAACGTCGTATAATATCGTATCATCAAATCGTGTTTAGAAGTGAAACTTCCTCACTACAGGATCTTCAGGCCTTGCGCTATACGCCAAGTCGCACGTTATGTTCATTATGAACGAACACACACACACACACACACACACACACACACACACACACACACTACTTCATCTTCTGGACCGAGGTAAGTCATCTCTGAAGCCAATGAGGTCGTTTTAGGCCCCATTTAGGTCGTCCACAGCGATTTAGATCACCTCTGAAGGCTGTTCGGTAAACACTCAAGTCTGCTACGTCACTCTAAAGCTAACTAGGTTGTTCAAAAGCCAACTCAAGTCACTCTGAAGCCAACAAGTAGGTCACTGAAGCCAACCCTGATTTAAATTCTTTTACATATGAAGCAACACGGATCCGTAGAAAGTGGAGAGGGAAGGATACTTGTGGAGAGTTCTGGGAGAGGCTGGGGACGAGGTCAACCTCTACACTGCACTTGGAGGACCTAAGTCATACTCCGGATACTGGTAGCACTCCATCGACACTCTTACCAACAACTAAAACTAACCCTCAAGAAACTCGGGGAAAGATTAGCATTTTTTTTTTTTTTTAAGATTCCATTAAAGCGGCGTCACGGTAGATCAAACGAGGCGTTACTAGTGAAATTATTAAGGTCGATTTAGAGTAAAATGGAGAGCGTTCAGGTCACACAAGGGGAGGGGGGTGGTCTGTGATCTGACTGACCCCGCCCCAGGCATTGATCTATGATGGTCTTCGGCCAAAGGTCACCTGGAGGAGGGAGGGAGGGAGGAGGGGGGTCAAGACCAGGGTTCACCATCTTCCCGGTCTAGTTACAGTTTCACCCAGTACAGTACAGTACATCTTGTCACATCCTGGGTGCACTGAACGACCCGAGGTGTGAACTAACGCCCCTAAATATAACAAGCCAGTACTGTATCCACTTGCCCACCGAACTCCCAAAAGCAGACCAGGTAAATTATGTTACCCTTCACTGCTTGCAATTATTATTATTATTATTATTATTATTATTATTATTATTTTCTATATACTTTTTAACCTTTTCCAGTTTTATTTCACTCCCCCCCCACAACACTACCTAACCACTACCATCATCACCACTACAATCACCATCAATAACTCACCACCACCACCACAACACATCAATCACCATCGATATCATCACAACCTTCCCAACAATCACTATCACCACAACTACCACCATTACCCAATCCCAGCCTCCCTATCAACCACAACCACACCACTACCCTCCAACAACTTCTACCACCCACACCTTCATAACCACCACACATAACCCACCTCTCCAACAACCCGTATCAGTCATTTTCCGCATGGTGGCGCTACACTTACACTCGTACACACACACCTGCGTCACGGTACACATACCTGCGTCACAGTACACACACCTGTATCGCGGTACACAGCTATAAACACAATGATAATAATAATAATAATAATAATAATAATAATAATAATAATAATAATAATAATAATAATAATCACTCTCTCTCTCCCTCCCTCACTCACCCTCACTCTCCCTCACTCTCCCTCACTCACCCTCACTCTCCCCCTCACTCACCCTCACTCTCCCCCTCACTTAGACGCGTCAAAGGCAGGGAGGTGCAGCACTGGTGGCACCTGTCCCAACGCTACATTGATATACCTTAGTTCAACATTTTCCATGCAAACTTTTTAGTAGGTTTCAAGCCGAACTTGCCCGAGTTTGCCAAGACTGGGTGGGTTGGTGGGTGGGTTGGTGGGTAGGCAGTCTCATAGTCTCACATCCTGGTGGGGTGAGTGACGCACGTTTCAAGAGTTGGGTGGTGTGGATGGAGTGGATGGTGGATGCTAACGGCGTGGACGGTGGATGACGTGGATGACGTGAATGGTGGATGGCGTGGTTGGTGGATGACGTGGATGGCGTGGTTGGTGGATGGTGGATGACGTGGATGGTGGATGGCGTGGATGGTGGATGACGTGGATGGCGTGGATGGTCATTTGCCTCGCGGGATAAGCAATGAGTTTTTTTTGTCACTCAAAACACACACTCTCTCTCTCTCTCTCTCTCTCTCTCTCTCTCTCTCTCTCTCTCTCTCTCTCCTCCACTTATTCAATCTTTCCTTCTATTCCCGATTGGCGTATTGATCACGTACCGCCATTCCTATTTGGCGTATTCTCAGTACAGATCACGTACCGCCATTCCTATTTGGCGTATTCTCAGTACAGATCACGTACCGTCATTCCAATTTGGCGTATTCTCAGTACAGATCACGTACCGCCATTCCTATTTGGCGTATTCTCAGTACAGATCACGTACCGCCATTCCTATTTGGCGTATTCTCAGTACAGATCACGTACCGTCATTCCAATTTGGCGTATTCTCAGTACAGATCACGTACCGCCATTCCTATTTGGCGTCATTGTTATAGCTGTCACAACCTGTACTCTGATCCACCCCCCCCCCCACGCCCCACACCCCCTCCACACACCAGTTCCAACTTCTCCTGTTCCAAAATTCCAACCTCGCATAGCTCAAAGGGCTTGGTGAAACTGGATTCCCATTCCAACTTCTCCAGTTCGTGGCCCTGAGTTCTCTCCCCAGCTGCATTCCAATCCTCTTCTTCCCTCCCGCAGTTCCTGGTTCGTGAGGACTTTTAAAATAAGATTCCACCACTGGATACGGTCGCCATGAAGAACTATACAATGATTTTATTTATAAATATTTGACATGGTGAGGTCTGGAACACTGCACCATAGATAAGGGTGAGGTGAGGTGAGGTGAGGTGAGGTGAGGTGAGGTGATACAGTTTTCAGGAGACACTGATAAGTCTCTCTCTCTCTCTCTCTCTCTCTCTCTCTCTCTCTCTCCAATAAGTTTGTCGATTCGCCACGTTGTCCAAGCTTGACTCACTGACCACTTAAAACGCTTAGTTCGCCGACCACTTAAAAGCTCGACTGACTGACCATTTAAAAGGCTTGACTCACTGACCACATAAAAAGCTTGGGTTCTGTAGGTGGACCAACTTAGTTCACTTAACTGGCATTACCGTACACAAAAGAGGGGGAGCCTGGAGGGTATGCCTTGAGGGTAAGCTTGGAGGGTATGCCTTGAAGGTAAGCTTGGAGGGTATGCCTTGAGGGTAAGCTTGGAGGGTATGCCTTGAGGGTAAGCTTGGAGGGTATGCCTTGATGGTAAGCTTGGAGGGTATGCCTTGATGGTAAGCTTGGAGGGTATGCCTTGTGGGTAAGCTTGGAGGGTATGCCTTGAGGGTAAGCTTGGAGGGTACAGCTTACTCGAGGTATAGCTTACTCGATGTGAGGTGGGGAGATGAGGGGTTGGTGGGGGTGGTAGAGTAACTTGTAAAGCACAACAACCAGGCCATTTTTTCCCGGGCCGTTGTGGCGCTCACTTGACTAATGGAGCAATATAATAGTGGGTCAAGTCCGGCCAGAGGGGCGCAACCCACCTACACACCAGCCCCGCCGTACTACTGCCTTTGTTGATGCTGTTGCTACTAGTACTACTGCTACTACTACTACTTTTTTGTCACGTGTTCTCCAGCCTCCCCCAATAGCCACACCTTCGCCGCCATTTTATTAACTGTAGCCTCATAGTCAATATCTGCAACTGTTGTCGGCTTTGGGGGCCGATGCTCTCGTTCCCCTGAGGCAGAGCAAAGCAGACCTAAGGAGAGAGAAGGACAGTCGACATCTCATCCAGGCAGTAACATAACTTCTGGGCTGCTGCTTCTGTTCAGATAACACCTCGGCCAGCTACTACCACTACTACTAAGACTACTACTATTAACGCCGTTACTAAGCAACCACAAGGTCCCTAACTAACGTTGGTTGTTACAAAGTAGTTCACTCTTGTCTGAGAGCTAAGACGGTTCATTATAATAACAACCCAGATACAAAAGAAAACAGAAGTACTTGAGTGTTGTGTCAGACTACCACCACCACTACCACCATCCTAACCTTCACCACTACCACCACTACCACCATCCTAACCTTCACCACTACCACCACCACCACCACCCTAACCTTCACCACTGGCCTACGCACCACACCATCACTTCCAAACAACAATAAAAAATATATTTACTTTTCATTATAATTAATTAAACTAGTCCTCTCCTCTTCGACTGCCAATGAGAACAACTCTCGTATCGAATTTGTGTGGATTCCGTCCCATGTTGGAATCAGGTATCATGACCGTGCTGATAGACTGGCCAATGAGGCATGTAAGAAAGACAATGTTGACCGTGACCTTGGCCTGTCCAATGCTGTACTTAAAAACATTCAAGTCAGAATCATGAACTCTGATCTAGAAGAAGTGAGAAATGCAGAGAGACCTGGCAGTTGTAGCATTAGTAAATATGACAAATTTTGTGACAAGAGGTACCGGTATGGCCAGCATAAGGACAGAACCAGACAATGTGATGTAGTCGTGGCCAGAATTAGGCTAGGATACAGACACATCTGGCAAGTTAGTAACGCTGGACCCATACCGGAACACTCAGCTTGTAAACTTTGTGATAAACCTTTAAAGCATACACTTGAACACTATATTATTGAATGTGACACTGTCAAAGACTTCAGGCCACCTGATTATTGTATCTTGAACTATGTAATTACTTCATTGAATCAGGTGTGCTTGAGGACATTCTTGCTGTTTATCCCAAATTTGCTGCTAGCCCACACTGATTAGTCTTCAAATAGAATATGATGTCCAATGTATATGAACCACTGTCATGCATGGCAGCGAACAGTGACATCACCCAGATGACTCTGACCTATATATACTGTTAATGAATATGATGTATTTCTTTGTGTATGAACCTCTGTCCTGTGTGGCAGTGAGAAGTGATACCACCCTCAGTGTCAAGACCTCACAATAGGCAAACTGTACTACAAGCTTTGTCAATAAATTTGTTAAACTAAAAAGCTTCGAGTTTTTATATTATTTTGTCTTTATGTTCCTTTTCCCTTTATTACTTATTCTCCATTTATTCTCCTCTTTTTCCATTTTCTCTTTCTTTATCTCTATTTTCATATTATTTATCTTTCTTTATTAGTTTTATTAACTTCGCATTAGAGGGGGGTGTGTGTGTGTGTGTGTGTGTGTGTGTGTGTGTGTGTGTGTGTGTGTGTGTTACGAGGGCAGAGGATAAGTGAGTGTGTTTTGAGGCAGGGTGAGGTGTGGGTGAATCAAGAGTATTTAACACACACACACACATTTTACACACACACACACACACACACACACACACACACACACACACACACACACACACACACACACACACACACACACACACACACCAAGTCACGGGATCCTATACAAGAATACTGAAAAATTATTCAACAAAACCTAACCTAACCTAAACAGCGTAAAAAGAGTCATAATAAACGCGTGCAGTCATTTATGATGTAGGAGAGAATATTAACATACCAACACGCACGTCACCAGGGTGTTGGTGCGGCGGCTTACATCTGTCTCGGGAATTATACAATTAAAGTGTGTGGGTAAGTGATGGTGGCTGGACGAGCACTCGGAGATAAACTCACACATATAACACGTGGATCTTTCTCACCAAAACACCTCCAGGTAAGCTAATTACGTTCCTCACATCTCACAGGTATGTTAATTATGTTACACTTCACTCCGTCATACAGCATCACCACGATCAATTTTGCTATAACTGTTATGTCATACACCTAATATAAGGCGTTTTAAGATGCATGAAGTAGCTAACACGTTAGCTTTCCCGGACTATCATTAAAAAATACGACATTGTACCGCGTCTTAGGAATAACTGCTGTACAACACAGTCTTCAGAAAACAATAAAACTAGGAGAACTGTTATTTGTGTCGGAAAGAAATAGTGAAGAAAATATATAGAAAATTATGGAAAGAAAGACAAGAAAGAAAAAAAGCCAATCAGTCAACAATAAATAAGAATAACACAAAAAATCAACCCGTTGTAAAGGTTGGTGGTCAGGACTCTGGGTGGGAGCTTTAAACCACAAGACGTACGCTCTGGTCTCCCTGCTACAGTATTTACAGCTGTTCTCATACATAAACACGCATTACGACGAATTTCAGGTTCGTCATGTCTTAATTTTTGCACTTACAGAACTGTAATAAACTTTCACCCTTATTTAAATTATCTTATGAGTAATGATATTGAGGTTTTAATCATATTTGAGTAATTATCAATATTGTTACACCAAAGTCACCAACGACTAATGAAATCGGACAGCACCCACGTAAAAAGGTTTTAATTCTTTCACGCCATGCGCTGTGTTTTAGGTCGTATCCAATATACTGCCGTATATAGAATTATTTTTATTATTATATCACAGTTTTGTATTGCCTTAAAAGCCTCTAACTCTTCAATATTAATCAAAATATTCTCCATAAGCGACCATGATCCGCCTTATTTTCACCGGGAGAAACCACTGATTAGTTAGGTATTTGTGCCGCTTGGGTCCTACGAATGGCTAACGCTTCATCGAGGTGTTAGCTCAAGTGACATGCGCACATATCAAAAGCAGCGTCTGCGCATACAGAATAGCTAACGCGTTAGTTATTCTGTGCATCGAAAACGCCTTACAATAACCTACCTATACAATAAAGGAGAGTAATGAAACACAGAGTACCACCAGTAACACCACCCTCCCCCCTCCCGCACCCCTCAGTATAAGGGAACCCCCCCTCCCGCACCCCTCAGTATAAGACCCCCCTCCCGCACCCCTCAGTATAAAGGGAACCCCACCTCCCGCACCCTCAGTATAAGAACCCCCTCCCGCACCCCTCAGTATAAGGAACCCCCCGCACCCCTCAGTATGAACCCTCCCACCCCTCAGTATAAAGGAACCCCCCCCACCCTCAGTATAAGAACCACCTACCTATCTTTTACACAACCTCGTAAAACTGATAATGACTGGTGTTGGCTATTTCCTCACGCCCAGAGGTCCTCTATAGTATTAAATGCTCGGTAAGAAACCGCGTATCTTGCTGCCTGTTGGGTCACGCTGTCTGTCCTTCAGGAGTAAAGAGTCACCACTTTCTTCTGAAGGTGATCACGACGATGAAGATGAGGTCGAGGTGTTGCCCCTTGAGCGTCCGTCAGGTGGTCCTCAACAACACCAGGTCCTCCTCAAGTGGTTGTCTTAATAGTTCTTTAAATAAAAATAATAATATGCCTATGGTTTTGTTTTACTGCACACACACACACACACACACACACACACACACACACACACACACACACACACACACACACACACACACACACACACACACACACACACACACACACACACACACACACACACACACACACACACACACACACACACACACACACCAGTTCAGTGTTGGTCTCCTAGGCATTTCCTCCTGACACCTTCGATCATTAACCTCTCCATCACCCCACACCCCTCCCATCCCACCCACCTCCCTCCCATCACCCACACCCCCCCTCCCCATCACCCCACACCCCCCCTCCCCATCACCCACCCTCTCCCCCATCACCCCACACCCCCTCCCCATCACCCACACCCTCTCCCCATCACCCCACTCCTCCCCCATCACCCACACTCCTCCCCATCACCCCTCCTCCCATCACCCCTCCTCCCATCACCCCCTCCTCCCCATCACCCCACCTCCCTCCCCATCACCCACCTCCCCTCCCATCACCCACCCCTCTCCCCATCACCCCACTCCCTCCCCCATCACCCCACCTCCCTCCCCATCCCCCCACTCCCTACCTTGTAAATTCTCTCCCGTTATCCTCCCCGTGTCCCTCTCACTTCTCGTCATCCTCCCCACCCTCTCTCCCCTCTCAGTCATCCCACCAGGCTTCCCCAGTAATTGAACAGCAGCTTTGGGGATTCAGACCTCATGCCTGAGCCGTCGGTCGCTCCCAGGTATCGGCGCCAATCACTGTAACCTGAGGGGCTTCGTCTTCTTGTCCAGAGAGAGAGAGTGAGAGACCTGCCTTATTTTGACTATCACTCTGCCTCTCTCCTTCTTTTGTTGGCTTGTAAGTGCTGCTCCCGCCCTCTACTGCCCTGTAAGTGCTGCTCCCTGCCCTCTACTGCCTGGTAAGTGCTCCTCCCCGCCGTCTACTGCCTGGTAAGTGCTGCTCCCAACCTACTGCCTTGTAAGTGCTGCTCCCCGCCGTCTACTGCCTTGTAAGTGCTCCTCCCGCCCTCTACTGCCTGGTAAGTGCTCCCCGCCGTCTACTGCCTTTGGTGCTGCCCCGCCCCTCTACTGCCTTAGTGCTGCTCCCCGCCCCCACTGCCTGGTAAGTGCTCCTCCCCGCCCCCACTGCCTGGTAAGTGCCTCCCCGCCCCTCTACTGCCTGGTGGTGCCTCCCCGCCCTCTTATGACGTTGAGGCGTTAGGGGTGAAGGACAGCCTGGAGGTGTGCTACACGGTGATGGAGGGAGGTGTGTTGGGGCCCAGTGTGAGGAGGTGTTGGGGCCCAGTGTGATGGAGGGAGGTGTTAGCCCAGTGTGATGGAGGAGGAGGGGGGGCCCAGTGTGATGAGGGAGGTGCCAGCCCAGTGATGGAGGGAGGTGTGTTGGGGCCCAGGATGGGGAGGTGTTGGGCCGTGATGGAGGAGGTGTTGGGGCCCAGTGTGATGGAGGAGGGGCCAGTGTGATGGAGGGAGGTGTGTTGGGGCCGCTGATGGAGGGAGATGTGTTGGGGCCCAGTGATGGGAGGAGGTGTTGGGGCCCAGTGTGATGGAGGGAGGTGTTGGGGCCCAGTGATGGAGGGAGTGTGTTGGGGCCAGTGTGATGGAGGAGGTGTTGGGGCCCAGTGGTGATGGAGGGAGGTAGGAAAAGGTTGAAGGAGAGGTTACTGTACACAACTATGGTCTTGGTATGGTTGAGGGTGACGTGGTTGAGGGTGACATGGTTGAGGGTGACGTGGTTGAGGGTGACGTGGTTGAGGGTGACGTGGTTGAGGGTGACGTGGTTGAGGGTGACGTGGTTGAGAAGCTTTACAGTACAGTAGTCATTCACGTTTGGAAGCTAAAGCTGAGGCGTGTGCAGCTTACAGTGTCAGTAGTGGGATGTGTGTGTGTGTGTGTGTGTGTGTGTGTGTGATTATCTATATTTCTGTATATACGTGGAAACATATACAAAGCTTCACTTAATTACACACACACACTTAAGTAAAGACAGAGAAAAGGTGCAATAAAACGTGTTGGTAGAGCGGTGAGGGAGAGAGTGCAGCAACCCCCCACCAGGCAAAGTGAGGCTCCTGTAGCGTACACACCTCCTCCCACACACTGCCTCTCCCCGCTTAATTACACATCTGGGCCACCACATCTACCACAAAGACATTTATCCAGTATGTATGTGTAAACGTAAGAGGTCATGTACAGAACGTATGTCTGACAAGTGACCTGGAGAGTGACAGTGCAGTAGTTGGGAGGTCACATCACGACCACCACCCCCGTCGGTAACCCAGTATCCCGCCGAAGGTCTTGTGGAAATTATATTATCCTGCCAATGAAAAGATGTCGGGGGTGTTTGTATAGAAGCGGGACCCATATACCAACCCAACCCCCGCCGACCACTGCAGCTCGTTATGGCCCCCCAGACCCACTAACCTTCACAGTTTTTGTTGGGGCATAAATTACACACAATGTGAAGGCCTCCTGCAACACAGTAATGGTCCGACGGTTTTAAAATTGCCCGGTGGGTTTTAAAATGTCCTCCTTGGCCGAGAGTTATGGTGGGACTTTGTTAGGTCGTCTAAGTCTCCTCCGCAGAGTTAAGATAGTGTGAGTTACTACCTCGATATCACCCCGCCGCCGCCCGCTTCCTGGTAATCGCTACAACGTCCCAGATAGCGGAGGATGTCTAGTTAACAGCGGCGCTCTGAGAATACGAGAGAGGGGCGTGGCGTGCCGGCCTTGGTAGGGGGTGACTGAGATGTGGTAGACTCGGGTAGAAAGTGGGGGGAAGGCAGGAGTGAGAGACGCAAGGTTCAGGGGAGGTGGAGAGGGGAGGAGAGGGAAGAGGAGGGGGCTTCAGTTTACTGCTGTCTGTCTGTCTGTCTGTCTGGCGCGGTGAGTGATAGCCAGAGTATTGTTAAGGGGGTTGGTTACCGCCAGTACACAGAGACATTAATGAAGCGTTGTGTCGGGGCGGTGGAGACGGTGATTCTGCCGTCCAGCAATAAATACCGCCCTTGCCGTCTCCTGTGGCAGGTCTCCAGCAGCGGCGACGTCTCTGTCCACCCAACGCGTCTCCTCCTGGTCTGCCTTCCTTCCTCCTCACCGTGGACAGTTTCATCACACCCTCCCGTAGTCACCCAACACCCCACGACCTTAGCCACAGCGAATACCTTATTTGACTACAAGGGGTGGGGGACCTAGAGAGTGTGTGTGTGTGTGTGTGTGTGTGTGTGTGACCAATAAAGATACAGGACGATCACCATTACAGGTCAACGCTCAAGCTGGTGAATGTAGGCTACAGCTACCTCCGTCACTCACACACCACCACCTCCGTCACTCCCAACACCTCCTCCGTCACTCCCAACACCTCCTCCGTCACTCCCAACACCACCTCCGTCACTCACAACACCACCTCCAACATTCACAACACCTCCGTCACTCCCAAC
The DNA here is from genome assembly GCF_018991925.1 of Homarus americanus. Classification (NCBI taxonomy): domain Eukaryota; kingdom Metazoa; phylum Arthropoda; class Malacostraca; order Decapoda; family Nephropidae; genus Homarus; species Homarus americanus. Next base: position 10,773 of record NW_024717324.1, on the reverse strand, counting down.
ACCACCTCCACTCACTAACACCACCTCCGTCACTCACAACACCACCTCCGTCACTCACAACACCACCTCCGTCACTCACAGCCAAAACAATACAGGAGTGACCTTGCATAACCGAGACTAGATTCCCCTTTATGAGATTCAACACTTGAAGACGTACAAGTACACAGAAAAAGTTAGGTTATGTTATATTAAGAAGTTAGGTTAGGTTAGGTTAAGTTAGGTTAGGTTAGGTTAGGTTAGGTTAAGTTAGGTTAGGAGGCATTACACTATCAGAGGCCTGGTAATCACTCCCTCACAGAAGATCCTGGTCACCTCTTCTGAACCACGAACCCAGAGATTCAGACCCGCAACCGAAGCAGTTATGGACAGAATAATTTATCAGTCTAGTGCTTCGGGTTCACTGGTTCGTGGTTCAGGAGGAGAAGCGACACGACTTTTACAGGTGACTCTACTGCTACAGGTGACTCTACTGCTACAGGTGACTCTACTGCTACAGGTGACTCTACTGCTACAGGTGACCTCTACTGCTGACAGGTGACTTACTGCTACAGGTGACTCTACTGCTACAGGTGACTTACTGCTACAGGTGACTCTACTGCCACAGGTGACTTACTGCTAAGGTGGACTCTACTGCTACAGGTGACTCACTGCTACAGGTGACTCTACATGCACAGGTGACTTACTGCCACAGGTGACTCTACTGCTACAGGTGACTCTACTGCTACAGGTGACTCTACTGCTACAGGTGACTCTACTGCCACAGGTGACTCTACTGCTACAGGTGACTCTACTGCTACAGGTGACTCTACTGCTACAGGTGACTCTACTGCTACAGGTGACTCCCCACTGCTACAGGTGACTCTACTGCTACAGGTGACCCCACTGCTACAGGTGACTCTACTGCTACAGGTGACTCCTACTGCCACAGGTGACTCTACTGCCACAGGTGACTCCTACTGCTACAGGTGACCTCCCACTGCTACAGGTGACTCTACTGCTACAGGTGACTCTACTGCCACAGGTGACCTCTACTGCTACAGGTGACTCTACTGCTACAGGTGACTCTCACTGCTACAGGTGACTCTACTGCCACAGGTGACTCACTGCTACAGGTGACTCCCCACTGCTACAGGTGACTCTACTGCTACAGGTGACCCCACTGCTACAGGTGACTCCACAGGTGACTCTACTGCTACACAGGTGACTCTACTGCAGGTGACTCTACTGCTACAGGTGACTCTACTGCTACAGGTGACTCCCACTGCTACAGGCAGGTGACTCTACTGCTACAGGTGACTCTACTGCTACAGGTGACTCTACTGCCACAGGTACCCTACTGCCACAGGTGACTCTACTGCTACAGGTGACTCTACTGCTACAGGTGACTTACTGCTACAGGTGACCTACTGCTACAGGTGACTCTACTGCTGGGCAGGATCTCACTGCTACAGGTGACTCCTACTGCTACAGGTGACTCTACTGCTACAGGTGACTCTACTGCTACAGGTGACCTCTACTGATCAACGTAACTGAACCTCACAATGGGGTGTGTATAGAATGAGGGAGGGGTGTATGGGGGTTATCTGTGGGGGAGGGGTGTATGGCTTGGAAGGAGGGGTTGTGGTGGTCATCTGGAGGAGGGGTGGTCCATTGAAGGGATGTGGTGTGTGGGGAGGGGATGGTGTATGGGGAGGGATGGTTTATGTGGGGGGGGTCATCTGTGGGGATGTGGGTGAGATGTCATTTGAATAGGAAGAGTAAGGATGATAGTGATGATGATGATGAGATGATAAGAAAAATAAATGAAGCGAAAGGAAGGAAGGAGGAGGAACAGGAACACTTGGAGAATGAGGAGGAGAGGAAGAATGAAGATAACATATAAGCACCGTGATAGTCAGGGTTGAACCACTACTTGAGCGGGGCTTCTTACCCTCCAGTCACTGGAGAAGTTCAGTGAGGCCAGTGTGGAACCATCTCTCTGGCCACACATAAATATTACGTTAATACACTCAAAATTATACCGAAACTTCTAAAAAAAAAAAAAAAAAAAAAAAATCCTTTACAAGAACGGATAATTTTTTTACATCACCCCAAACACAACAAAATTATACCAACAAATTTTATATAACGTGTTAAATAATATAGTGTGTGGATGTGTTGAAGGCTATCAACACATTGATAAAATTCGTGATATAAATAAAAACGTAAAAAAACAGCTACGAAGTTCCAGGAATGTGTTAAGAATACTAAGATAACTCGACCTGCAATAAAGAAGTTTCCTACACCTGCTAAGAATGTGTTATATGTGACAAGAATTAAACTAGAGAGAGTCAGCGGTAGAGTCGGTTTCAAGGGCTCTCTCCTTCTAGATGGTCACTTCAACGTAGTCTACCTGGCTGCATGAGGTCACATATATCACAGGCAGGTGTACGAGGTCACATATATCACAGGCAGGTGTACGAGGTCACATATAACAGGTGTACAGTACAAGGCAATATATGCCATGTGTACAATACCCTCATCTATGTACAGAGTGTTTTAGGTTATGGTTTTGTGTGTGTGTGTGTGTGTGTGTGTGTGTGTGTGTGTGTGTGTGTGTGTGTTGCAAGGTCACAGCTGTACTACATATGACAATATGCTCCTGTTGTGTAGTACGCGATGGTAACACAGTCTTCAAGTTTAGGTCAATCTCATAAAAACTGTACAATTCTTCTTCTCCAGCCAGCACAAGACAAGTGTTCGTATGTGTTATTACACTCTGTCTATTAAATCTTTACCACGACAAATACTTACAACACCTGGACTTACAACACCAAACTACAACACCCGGGACTTACAAAGGACTTACAACACCTGGGACTTACAACACCAGGGACTTACAACACCAGGGACTTACAACACCCATAACACCGGACTTACAACACCCGGGACTACAACACCTGACCTAAACACCTGGGACTTACAACACCTGGGACTTACAACACCTACACACGGGACTTCACAACACCTGGGACTCACAACACCCGGGACTCCACAACACCCGGGACCCACAACACCTGGGACCACAACACCTGGGACTCACAACACCTGGGACCTACAACACCCGGGACCCACAACACCTGGACTCACAACACCTGCGCCTCACAACACCTGCGCACATCTGACATAACAAAGGTACTCAAACTATCCAACCAGGAGCGAACTCGTAACAATAGTTATAAATTAGACAAATTTAGATTTAGGCGCGAAATAGGTAAACATTGGTTTGGAAACAGAGTAGTGGATGAGTGGAACAAGTTACCAAACATCACCATTAACTCGAATACGCTGGATAGCTTCAAACACAGGTTGGGTGGATATATGAGCGATATCCGAGGTCTCCAGCTGTAAGGAGCTGAAATTATCTACAAAGCTGCACGTATATCGAGCAGTGGTCCTCCCCACCCTGCTACATGGCAGAGAGACATGGGTCACATGCAGGAGGCACCTCAAGGCATTTGAAAACTTTCACCAATGTAGTCTACGTTACATCCTCCGAGTTCGTTGGGAAGACAAGAGAAATGCCAGTATTCTCGCTGACACCAACTGTAGGAGCATCGAGGCTATTATTATCCATGAACAACTACGCTGGACTGGCCATGTTGGGATACGAACAAAAACCCCACCGGACAAAACCCCACCGGACAAAACCAACAACGGACAAAATCGCCTTATAGTAAAAAATAAAACAATTTATTGAAAGTTTTAAATAATTTTCTTTCAAATTCACTTTGATAGTATCTCTTACTAAGACAATGTGTGTATGGAGTATCATGAAGTGAAGGTTATATGGTAACAAATAAATTAAAGCTCTATTTAAGCCTCAATATTTACCTCGTGGTAGAAAATAAAACAAACTCATTTAAAGTTTTAACAATTTCTTACAAATATCAATACTGTCTTCACATTGTGTGACCTCAGGGGACCCGTGACCTCACAATCTCTGGTCTCTTAGGTCTGTTTAATGATGTGTGGACCGAGAGGCGAACCGTATACAAACCTTGTTCACTTGTTCAGTTTTCCTTAAGCAGTGTTTGAATACAGTCGGAAGATGATAGCTCGTTTCTAGTTCTCTTACAAGTTTCATTTAGTATTTTAATTACAAGTGTATTGTGAATTACTTTGTGATTTACACTGTTATCATTATTAGTGAAATTGTGCAGTTAATATAAATAGGACAAAAAAATCTCCAAATACCCTCACTTCACAATGGAAATTATACGCAACATCGTGGCTTTACACACAGAGGTCTCCGTCTTCTTCAACCAAACGCTGGGAATGTTCCGGCTCTCTCCTGCACCGGCAACCTTACAACAGATCTGGATGTCCAAAATATAATATCCACCGTAGACCACAACCACACACCAGTACGGAGGATTCCTTCATTATCCCCACCAGAGAAATGGAATGTAAACCTATAGCTACAATACCGCACCAACAACCTCTGTGATGGCTGCAATCGTGGGCTGTGGGCTACTCTCACCCTACAATTTGGACTGCTATTGAATGCATCAGGAAAGACGCAGCCATTGTGTCCAGGCATCTTACACTTGACGCGAGAGGTCAACCACTTCATAAACGTGAGAGAAGGGAAACCGGAGACCTTCAAAAACGACTCAGAAATCTCTGTGTTGATTTTAGAGATGGCCGTAAGATATGCTCAGAGGCATTGGGCATAATAATAGGCTTATGATATGACTATAGTCCAGTATAAGCTACACTTCATCTGGTCCAAACATCGTCTTAGTAAGAGATATTGTCAAAGTGCATTTGTAAGAAATTAATAAAAACTCCAATTAGATTTTGTCTTATTTTTTAACCTGAGGTAAATGTTGCTTATATAGTTTTAATTTATTCTTTATCATATAAATTACATTTTATAATGTTCGCTATTATAAACTTTCAATAGAATTTTTTATATTTTTTACTATGAGGGGATTTTGTCCGTTGTGGGTTTTGTCCGATAAGGGTGGGTTTTTTGTCCGGTAGGGTTTTTGTCCGGTGGGGTTTTTGTCCTGGACCCGGCCATGTTACCCGCATGGACGACAGTAGACTGCCACAGCAGCTACTTTACAGTCACCTAACGAATAGTAAACGTAACTCTGGCGGGCAACTGATAAGGTATAAGGATCGTCTTAAGACAAACCTGAAAAAGGGGCCAAATTGACCCCCTCACCTGGGAGACGATTACTCCACACCGTAACGCTTGGAGGAGCACCACACGAGAAGGTGTAGGTGTCAATACTTAGCAGTTAACCCGACTGCTTACCGAGGCAGACAAGTGCCAGCGCCGGAAAGACGCTGCCGCCGCCCCTCCCGCACTAGATGTAGTCCCCCCCATGTGCAACATCTGTGAACGACCCTGCCGGTCCCGTATCGGCCTCTTTAGTCACCTCAGAACTCACCAACCTAGGTGACATCCCTAATAATTCACATCATTGTATCATAGCTGGATGATCGTCATACTCGATTCCGAGTGACAGCAAAGTAGCAGTAGTAGTAGAAGTGTTCACAACCTCTGGTGGGTTGGGACCAAGTGCAAGATGCTTCTATGCCAGACTCGCGGAGGTGCTAACTGAACAGAAGCAGCAGCCCAGAAGTTATGTTACAGCCTGGTTGAGATGTCGACTGTCCTTCTCTCTCCTTAGGTCGGCTTTGCTCTGCCTCAGGGGAACGAGAGCATTGGCCCCAAAGCCGACAACAGTTGCAGATATTGACTATGAGGCTACAATCACTGAATGCCGCATAGATCTACGGCTCAACTAACTCAACACAGCTAGGGTAGCTACTTATGTATTAGGATATTTAATATTAAGGTAATAAAATGGCGGCGAAGGTGTGGCTATTGGGGGAGGCTGGAGGCCATTTAAAAAAAATAGTAGTAGTAGTAGTAGCAGAAGGTCATCAGTTGTTGTGGCGAGTCCTCCGGCGCCACCACAACCTCCATCACCACCGCCGCTGCCACCACTATACCGTTACTTGTGTCACACTAACGTCCCTTTTGACATTATAACGTTTATTATTCCCAAGTAACAGTAACAAACCTCAGGTCGTGTTCCTGGCAGGTGAGGCGATAAACCTGGTCGCCGCAACACTAACCTAACCTAACCTAACCTAAACCTAACCTGAACCTAACCTGAACCTAACCTAACCTGAACCTAACCTAACTTAACCTAACCTGAACCTAACCTAACCTGAACCTAACCTGAACCTAACCTGAACCTAACCTAACCTGAACCTAACCTGAACCTAACCTAACCTGAACCTAACCTGAATCTAACCTAACCTGAACCTAACCTAACCTGAACCTAACCTGAACCTAACCTAATCTAACCCTCAAGGATTCTTAATGTACAGTAAAACCTCAATATAACGAACTTCTGCCTCCATATAATGTTAGATGGAGCATTTCACATATAACGGACTCTCGATATAAGGGACTTTCCTCTCCAAATAATCCGGTAAAAGAGAGTTCACTATATTTTGTATACACATATATATGGAAGTATTTGTAATAAGTTTCTATATAATACCAACTTCTATTCCACCTTTCGTTACCTGTGTTATGACGTACAGTACCTGGTCAACCCACAGGTGAGTAGACAAACAAGTGCTGCGTCTTTTGGGATTTACCTGAAAAGAGAGAAAATAAATATAATTAACTCGACGTAGGAAAGTCTCAAAACTCACTCTCTCTCTCTCTCTCTCTCTCTCTCTCTCGACCTGCACTATGCTTGGTCTGACTGGAAGCACAAGAGGAAGTATACTGTACACACTTAAGGTAATCTGGCCCTTATGTTATACTGTATCAAGGTTATTAGCCACGAACAACACTACTATGTACTAATGTACTTACACACACACACACATATATCGTACACGCACATGTCTTTAAACTACGCACCACCTCGCCGTAATCATCAGCACATGTTGTGTGGCAACAATTGGACATGCTAAATCAGTGTTACTCAAACTCGACTCCCTTCTGTAGGTTGTCCCACATTATCGGCCATTATCGGATAACTGAGGGGGAGGAGGGGGGGCATGGGCGTGGGGGCGTGGACATCAGGCAGGTGAGGTGACCAATACACCTGTCGAAGAATATATATTTTACGTTAATAGTCGATAACCAGTGGGCGTGTAAAGCAGAGGGCGTCCCACCCACCATCACGCCCCGTACTCCCCCTTCTTGGTGGTAGGGGGCGGGTGGGTAGGGGTGGTGGTGGTGGGGACGGGTAGGGGTGGTGGGGCGGGTAGGGGTGGTGGTGGGGGCGGGTAGGGGTGGTGGTGGTGGGGGCGGGGGTAGGTGGTGGGGGGGCGGGGTAGGGGTGGTGGTGGTGGGGGAGGGCGTTGACAGGCAGAGATAGTAGGCTAGAAGGATGATGATAAGAGGTAGGGATAGGTATGGATAGGGATGGGAGGGGTAAGGGGTAAACAGGATGGTGAGGGATGAGGCGGAGAGGCAATACTAGGAATGGATGAGGATGCGAGGAAGAAGGAGGAGGAGGAGGAGGAGGAGGAGAAAGAAGGTATGAAGGATGAGAAGGAGAGAATTGTATAAGGAGGATAAGGAAGAGGATAAGAAGAGAAGCGGTATGAGGGAAGAGGGAGGGGAGAGAGAAGAGGAAGAGGAGGGAAGAGGAGAACGAAGGAAGAGGAAGGAGGGAAGAGGAAGGAAGGTAAGTCGGTGACCTTACATTGAACTGTCAGGAATAGATTTAACGATAAGCATTTCACAGCAACAATAATTACGTTTGTGATTTACCGCCCTCACACTTCCTGATGGTGGTAAGTTGACATTGATTATGGCAACCTACAGAAAGAGTACTCACATGGCAACCTTTAGCCAGTATATCTATGGCAACTCACATGGCAACCTTCAGCTAGTGTCCCCATGGCAACTCCCATCCAGATTTCCACCATAAGTAATGATATGGCAAAGATAATGAGAAAGATCAGATGGATGACTACTTATGGCAACTCATTAAGTACTATACAATGGCAATTTACTACATGTCTACACTGAGAGTTTGTTATAAAAATTCGGATAAATTAATTGTACACAAATTCCTATTTCTTCCAATTTTTTTCCATCGTGTAAACAAATCCCAACCTATTTTTCACTGAGTATGAACCTATTCCTTCCTATTATATGTTATATTCCCTATAATTCCATCTATTTCTCCAATTACGTGTGGCAATTCCCTATTTTATTAGATGAACGTATTTCAATCGGTGTACTATGGCCTATTTTACGTGAGGGGGGGGGGGAGGGGGAGGGGGTAGGGGAGGGGGGGGGAGCAGGGAAGGGGGAGTATGAAGGGAGTACAGGGAGCAGTATGAAGGGTGAGTACAGGGAGCAGTATGAAGGGTGAGTACAGGGAGCAGTATGAAGGGTGAGTACAGGGAGCAGTATGAAGGGTGAGTACAGGGAGCAGTATGAAGGGTGAGTACAGGGAGCAGTATGAAGGGTGAGTACAGGGAGCAGTATAAGGGGTAAGTATGAGGCGCAGGGGGTTCACGGGGCCACCTCATCAGTATGCATGTATCGCCGTAATGCATAACAGAATTTCCCCCCCACACATCTTTGACTGACATTGATTGCCATTATCGAGAACTTAAATGATATGTAAATATGGCGTGAGTAACCAATCAAGGCAAAAAAGTGGGAGTAATAATCCATATCCGCAGCGGGTGGTGCGGCACGCTATAATCACAGGTAAGTAAGGTGTCTCTAATTACTTCTCATAACGGAAGCAATGGTGATATATTTAATTAATTATCGTCGACCGAGAGATGTGTTCATTACTTCTACCCTCCGCTACACTGCACCCGGCCGCCCTACATCTCACAACATCAGCATAAACAGTAATATTCTTGGGATTAAAGCAATATTGGGAGGTGTGCGGCGACGCTAAAGTTAGCGGTGGACGACACATATGTAGCGCTGCTTGACGGAGAATAGCCGCTAATCTGACCTTTCTGCAAACATGGCGGCGGCCAACACCAACGCCGGCCCCAAACTTATGACCGCGAGAAGCCATTTATGAGGCGCGGCTACCGGGACGGGGAGGGGCCACGCACCTATAATTACCACCTACGATTAAATTCGCGATGGTAGATTATATTGTAATAAATAATTACTGGCTAATCACAGGGTGAATTAACAAAGGGAGGGACATACGGCGAGTTATGTTGAGCTTCCCGCCTTTTACGGTGGGTAGTGGGGGAAAGGCGGCCCTGCCCTGTCTTGCCCTCCCTGCCCTGCCTCACCCTCCCTGCGTCGCCCTCCTGCCTGCCTCGCCCTCCTGCCTGCCTCGCCCTCCCTGCCCTGCCTCGCCCTCCCTGCCCCAGTGTCGCCCTCCCTGCCCTGCCTCGCCCTCCCTGCCCTGCCTCGCCCTCCTGCCCTGCCTCGCCTCCTGCCTGTCTTGTCCTCCCTGCCCTGCCTCCCCTCCCTGCCTGCCTCGCCCTCCCTGCCCTGCCTCTTCCCTCCCTGCCCTGCCTCGCCCTCCCTGCCCCTGCCTCGCCCTCCTGCCCTGCCTCGCCCTCCCCTGCCTGCCTCGCCTCCCTGCCCTGCTCGCCCTCCCTGCCCTGTCTTGTCCTCCTGCCCTGCCTCGCCCTCCCTGCCCCTGCCGCCCCTCCCTGCCCTGTCTTGTCCTCCCCCTGCCTCGCCCTCCTGCCCTGCCTCGCCCTCCCTGCCCTGCGTCGCCCTCCCTGCCCTGCGTCGCCCTCCTGCCTGCCTCGCCCTCCTGCCCCTGCCTCGCCCTCCTGCCCTGCCTCGCCCTCCCTGCCCTGTCTTGTCCTCCCTGCCCTGCCTCGCCCTCCCTGCCCTGCCTCGCCCTCCCTGCCTGTCTTGTCCTCCTGCCTGCCTGCCTCCTGCCCTGCCTCGCCCTCCTGCCCTGCCTCGCCCTCCTGCCTGCGTCGCCCTCCTGCCTGCCTCGCCCTCCTGCCCTGCCTCGCCCTCCCTGCCCTGCCTCGCCCTCCCCTGCCCTGCCTCGCCCCTGCCCTGCGTCGCCCTCCCACCTCGCGTCGCCCTCCCTGCCTGCCTCGCCCTCCTGCCCTGTCTTGTCCTCCTGCCCCCTCGCCTCCCTGCCTGCCTCGCCCTCCCTGCCCTGCCTCGCCCTCCCCTGCCCTGCCTCGCCCTCCCGCCCTGCCTCGCCCTCCCCTGCCCTGCCTCGCCCTCCCTGCCCTGCCTCGCCCTCCTGCCCTGTCTTGTCCTCCTGCCTGCCTCGCCCTCCTGCCTGCTTCGCCCTCCTGCCCTGTCTTGTCCTCCCTGCCTGCCTCGCCCTCCCTGCCCTGCCTCGCCCTCCTGCCCTGCCTCGCCCCCCCCTGCGCACGTCGCCCCTCCCCACCTGCCTCGCCCTCCCTGCCCTGTCTTGTCCTCCCTGCCCTGTCTTGTCCTCCCTGCCCTGCCTCGCCCTCCCTGCCCTGTCTTGTCCTCCCTGCCTCTCCGCCCTCCTGCCTGCCTCGCCCTCCTGCCTGCCTCGCCCTCCCTGCTGCCTCGCCCTCCTGCCTGCCTCGCCCTCCCTGCCCTGCCTCGCCCTCCCTGCCCGCTTCGCCCTCCCTGCTGTCTTGTCCTCCCTGCCCTGCCTCGTCCTCCCCTGCCTGCCTCGCCCTCCTGCCCTGCCTCGCCCTCCCTGCCCTGCCTCGCCCTCCCTGCCCTGCCTCGCCCTCCCTGCCCCTGCCTCGCCCTCCCTGCCCTGCCTCGCCCTCCTGCCCTGCCTCGCCCTCCTA